>NW_026018916.1:6324214-6334374 GCF_020466585.1 Dendroctonus ponderosae
AGTTTTTATATTGAATTTGTTAACTACCCGTTTGGACAACAAATTATTAGATAGATTTGAGGCGAAATACCCAACAAAACAGTTTTGAAATCGTAAATCGACCTCAACCAATTCTCCTTCTCTGAATTCAAGTGCCTGAAAATAAATTAAGTTGAATTATTTTCTCACTCACCTAAATTTTATCTTTTGTGCTATTATCCGTCTGTTTATAGACTTCAGACCATCATATAAACTATATAACAAACTGGCAGTGAAATATTAAATTTATCTCCCATTATCCGGAAAATTTATATCTTTGAAGAGTTACAACGTTTTGGAAATGGTACCATTTGCATATGTAAGCAACCATAAGCATCAAGAAACGTTATGCTTCCAATTAAGAAGTAAATTTGCTGAACCACTGAGCGAAACTTCAACTAATAATGTTTTAAATAAGGGCAATTTGACTTTTAGTATTCAACCATTCTAGCTAGTTTCAATTGGCACTTATCCTTATTTACTAAGCATGAAAAAGCAGAAATAGGAGGAAAAAAGCCGGCGTGTAATTCTTGATAGTCTGGCATAACCGCTGGGTTTTATTGGTGTAACTTAAGTACGGCGATTTGCATACCATCACACGATCGTTCGATAAGGATCTGAAATGCCCTGTAGGTAACTTGG
Source organism: Dendroctonus ponderosae (assembly GCF_020466585.1). Lineage (NCBI taxonomy): Eukaryota > Metazoa > Arthropoda > Insecta > Coleoptera > Curculionidae > Dendroctonus > Dendroctonus ponderosae. The sequence goes on from NW_026018916.1 coordinate 6,324,875, forward strand.
AGAACTTGCGAATCTTTAGCTATCGGTAAAAATGTCATTCCTCGGAATCGTAGCGATAGATTTCGATTGTGTTATTATGCGGGTACGACCGGTACCTACTGATGTTATCGTTCGATGCGTATTGTCTTGCGAGTAATTAAATTCGGAGTCAATCAGATTAAATATAGTATATTTCGTGCCTTCGATGCTTTTTCTACAATGGGAAATCAAACAATTATTGCGACATCGGAACATAAAATCAATTAAACCGCACTATTCTTAACGGTAGAGCACTGGAAGTTCTAGTTCTACTGCTTTTTGAATTACAGGCTTTTTCAGTCATTTTATTTCGCTGAGTAATAGTTTAAATCTATTGATTTTCTCATTGAAGAAGAAGTACTAAAAAACAAAATCTTGCTATGAAAGAATGTCAGCTTGTCTGTAAGTAGTAAATCAAGAAGCAAATTGTGTATTTTTGTTAACCACAGCTTTAATGATGTTTCAATCGAATCAAGGCAATCAAGAAAAATACTCTATCTTACTATAGCGACTTATTAAGGGTCGCAATTAAAGCATCTGCATTATTATCGTATGGTTTATTTTGAGCGTAAACGGTCAGGCGAACAAATTGCCTGTCTTTTCACTTTTCCAAGCAATTATTAAACGCCAGCAGCCAAAAGGCCCAGTCGAAAAAATAAAAACGACCGACTGGTTACTGGTTATATTAAAAAGTTTGGAGTGTTGTCTCGGTTGAATAGAAAGTGCAGGCTGATGTATTTATGCAGTGGCTGAAATTAATCGAATGCCATTCGCGCAATCCTGTGGGTCGTTTCGTCAAAATACACTTGGCTGGGTTGGTTGCTTGGTTAATGCCACCGGTTGCCACTTGTCCGCTAATGCCATCCAATGTTTCATTTCAATCGATTATTGTTCGGACTTGGTCATTATTTTCAACCCTGCCATCGATCAGGTTTTCCGAACGCGTCTGAACTTTATTCAGTTAAACCCTAATCAAGCAGATGGGATTAACTGAATAGAACGCACAGAAAACACGCGCAACGAACAATGAAAGTTTGAATATTAAAACCTGAAATCAATAAAACCATACATATTAATTTCGAGCAAAGAACGGTGAGATCGATAGAGAAAAGAGACGTTAGAAGCTACTTAAACGGCCCCTTTCCTGGTCGATGAATTGAAAGACGCGGATCAGTAGAATAGCCGACAAGATCGCCTGACTTGAATCCTTTTGACTTTTTTTTATGGAAATACATCAAAGTACCTAATAGTATTGAAGAACTTGAAAATCGGTTCAAAATGGTTACCAGAAGGATTTTCGTTGAGATCATCAATAACACCCAAACAGAATTTGTGGATCGTTTAGTAAAAAATAAAGATCAGCTGACGATGCCAATTTTTTTAAACATTTTTCATAGATTTTTTCAAATTTATTTCCTTCTTAATCACAATTCTCTAGTGTACAGGAACAAATATTTATAACTCAAACTGTATTAGCAAACATTGGTTGACAAATAAAAAAAAATGTTTGTGGAAACCGATTTTGTATCCACATAATTTTCCAAACTGCTAAATTAGATTCATGTTTGTATATATTTGTTCATACATTTTTCATGCTTGTTATTGATGGAAGAAGGGTTAAGCATGCAACAGAGGAAGAAATCTTCCTCTCTCTGCTCATTTTTATTTTCAAAAGTTCGGCCACTAAAAGATTAAAAATATCCTCAAAAAAAGAACCATTGCAATTCTTAGATATGTCTTCAAATTCAGTGGCAACATTTTCAACAAAGAAAGTATCATCCGAAATATTCACTAACTTTGATTAAATGCAGTTTTTGAAATATTTATACTGTCTAAATAAAATGAGGAGCATATTCTGTCCAAATTAACCCAAGAACATCAAAGCTGTACATTTTTTCTTTCGCACAAACGAAGATATGTATACTGAAAAACGATCACTCATTAATAGAACTATTACAGATCGGTCGAATCTTTCGGAACGGATCTAATGAACCTTTCTCGGAAAGTCGGTAGCTTTGGATAATTCTGTTGTGTCTAAAAAACCACAAAAGTCATTAATAATATCTGATGAAATAATTAATCTTTTGAAGGTCTATTTCAAAATCAAATCGAATTAATTGCTTCCATAGATCTACCGTTGGAGCTACAGGTTATTTACTTCTAACTGATTTTTTTACCTAAATCTATGTTGCTTGTTTAGAAATTGTAACGGTTTGCCATCTATGAAAATATAGATTCTTTCTGACACTGAACTGAATATAACCACGCCTAGGCCTGCATTTGTACTAAATACCCTAGAACTTTAGGCTCAAGCTTCTTTCACATTTTTCTATAAATAGTGTATAATAATGAATATCAAGTGATGAGCCTACATCAACCAAATCTACCCCAGCTGGTAAAATTTCAAACGTGTTTCTCTGGTCTTGTTCTCAATAATCGAAATCATTCACGAACCGATCTATGTCGATCAATAAAATTCGCTTCTTTGATCTCTGCCACGGACGAATACTACCAAGTTGAAACAGTTTCTGCTGCATCATCGGCTAATAGATTGTACTCGATTGTGTAATACAAATTGTACAGGCCGCCGTTTCTAGTATAGTCATTTCAGATTTATTTGATAGGCTTATATAGAAGTGAAATTTCATCCGATTTGCATCCGAAAAAAACCGCGTAAGTTTTTAAGCTAAATGAAAAACGGTCTGAGACTTGTTGAACATTTCAGAACGTACTAGTTACTTTCCCTTCCTTCTCCCGTTCCGATTTATTTAAATTTCATATAAACCAAACCGCAGCAGGTTCCCCATATACACCATGCAAAAAAATAAGACCTAATTTATCGTCGTTTGTGCCCGAGAGCAACAATGGTATAATAGCAACTCTCCGGGCACCCATTCTGTTCCCATTCCTTAATAGGTACCACCGCATTGTAGTTCATGGTGTGACTGGACAATGTTAACCATATTTTAAACCATACTTCACTACCATTGAGGAAAAGAAATTGCTAAAATATGGCACCCATTTTTGTCGATAGGTTATAAGATGGGTAAAGGGGGAATTATTACGCGGTTTGAATTTAATGAGGGCTCAGAAATGTGTCTATTTCGTCTCATAATTTAGCTAATAGCACACTTACACGTCTGTGATACATCGTCATCATTCCATGACGTCATTGGAAAAAATTAAAAAATTAATAACTATTCTAATATAAGAAGTGACTGACGTCAAGAAGGACAAACTGAAGCTTTTTGTACGCCCTATTATTTTATAATGATTAATTTAGCGTCCACCGCAACACATTGATTATTTCCATCGTTCAAGGTGTTGTCTAGTTTAACTTAAAAAAAGGGAAAACAGATATTAAGTACGACTCTCCAGTTTTCTTCAAGCAAAAAATGATAGTCCTCTTTAACATTACTTTTTTAGTAGATGAATTTAAACCGTCCAAGGGAAATTTTTCAGCATTTGATGTTTTTATGTTACTAGTTTGTCATTTATCAGTTAACCGCATATACGTAGAGGTGTCTAATTAAATTGTTAATTTTTTCCTTTCTTTTCCATAACTATGTTCATCGCAAAAGTCTTGTGTTGAAGAGAAAATGTATTTCCTTGAGTAGCTTTTAGTGTCGAAAGAATTAACTTTGTTGTGCCAGCTGCAATAGCTTCAAGAGGAATAACATACATGAATTTCCCGATACAGATTTTATAAAAATGTATTTATAGATTTGAGGTAAAAATCCACTGAAGTTTTACGTTGGTTTCCGGTAAATGAAAATCTGTGAATGAGTGTAAATTAGCTCTTGAGTACCAATGTCTGGATGGCGCCGATCTATTCTACTGAATCAACTTGCATTTTCTGTCCGAAAAATTGGAACCGTTTGGTTCGATAAAAAAGCAGCGTTTTAATATTTTCTTAATAACGCTATATCGAACTGTTCGCGTTACGTTGTGCCATTTTCTTTGTATAAAAATGTTTTCTTTCAAAAATCAGGTGCAGCTGGTTTGGAAAAATACCTAATTTTAAACAGTCTGGCCATTTTAACCTGCGCTTTGCCCTTAAGAGTTTTTGCTAATAACTCAAAAACCAACTGTACTAAAAACTTTAATTTTTGAAAGTGGTTAAAGAATCAACATGTGTTTCTCTGCACAAAAAGCATAAGTTTATAAATGTTGCAGCCCTCATAAAAAAAACACATTCAAAGATTGAATTTCTATTTCGAAGGTTTTAAGCAAAAACAAGGATTTTGTTATTTTCACGCTGTTAAATTCACATGCTTGGCACATTTGACTTCAATCACTCAGTATGTTCAATAATAGTTGCAGCAAGTTTGAAACTTAGCTTCAAACCAAAAACATTTTCTGGTCCATGCCGAGTCATCAACCAAGACTACATTAAAGCCTTCATTGTTTGGCTGATAGAAAGTAGTTCGGTTCTTTTTAAGCCGATTTGTTTTGATAGATGGGTCATTCTTTTGCGTAATCGATTTAGTGAGCAATGATAGCCCGTATTGTAAACGTCTGTGAATGTATTGTCGAAACTTTAATTGCAACAGTATAAACCTCTGGTTCTTAATGACGAAGCAGAAGTTTGACGTGAAAACCATTTGGCTTCTGTGGATAGCAAATCGAACGAACTGGGAATATAATTCTAGTATTACGCGCTGAAGTGATTTTATTAGATTTCCAACAACAACTTGAAGAAAAAATTGAGCGACGATCTCTCCGCATATTTACACTGGAATGTCTGAGAATACATAATATGCAATTAATTGCCAGTACAAAATGGGCATTCACCACACAATTTCTTAAGCAAAACACATGAATTACACCGTAATAACATCGTTTTGCTGTCAGATTAGCATTATAAAATGATTTCATATAATTATTTTGCTCCACATAAAATCTATCATAAATATAGATCATAATGCCGAACGCTGTTCGAGCAGTAGCGTGGAATTATTAAATAGTTTATACCACTTCGTATATCATATTCGATTTTATGGTAGCCAGTTGGTTAAGAAGGCAAATGGATGGATGAAGAGAGTGGTAATTATCGAATTTGAATTATTAGAGTGTGAATTCGGTATTTTCAATTGCGCATTTGAGGCTTTGAAGGATTATGACTGTTCACAGTTACAATCTCTTTATAGTAAGTACCTCCTAGCGATTTTGTAATCGTAATTAATTACTATCATTCGTCGAGAACTGCGCTTAAAGGAACACAACTTAGAAAATCCTGTTTACACAATTATTACTGGTCTAAGCGAATAGAAGATCATTTATTTTTTGGTTTCGACACTCCTCTTTCATTATTTGCTCTTTATTGTAGTCATTATTTGACAAATTTTGTAGAAAGCAGGATTAGTTATTATTTCCATACACTTAAATTGTTTTTCCTACCAAAAAGTTTTTCCTCCCAAATCTCTCCCCGACGAGAGATCTTGATCTTTGAGGCAGCTGCTCTAAAGAGTTGTTTTGAGGTGCATCCAAATCATTATCGTGTCCCCACCTTGGTATTCCGCAGACGCGTTTTCCTGTATCTGACCTTCAAATAAGCCCTCTATGTATTATTTCCAACGTTTAAATTTTTTTATCTCCTTTATGATGTTTTCCTGCGTGTCTAAAAGCATGTTTGATTTCTTCCTTCTGTCAACTCTTGCTAGTTCCTTGATCTTTTTGTGTCAAGTAAAATTATTGTTTCTACTTTATCTGTCAGAAAAATAAGTTTCTGTTGCTTGTCTTACTTTTCTTCTTATTTGAATTTGTAGTTGTTTGTAACGAACGTTGTTATTGGTCTTGCATTTTGTTCATTAGCGTTAAGATTCCGTCTGTCATCCAATCCCATTTTTTCTATTTCGTTGTTTAAGTTCTTCTTTACTGGGTTAGGTTTTCTTTTCAAATTTGCACTGATCTGTTGTTGAAGTTTTCATATTTTTTCGTCTGAGTTAAGTTTGTCTATGTTTGTTGCTCAGATTATCATTTTTCTTGGAAGATTGAATATTTTCGAGTTGAAGGTGAAAAGTGTTTAAGTTGTTGTAAATGCATGGAGTTTTGAGAGATATCGATGTCGGGAATTTGCTTATTGGATCGCAGTAGCACAAATTGTCACATTCGATGGTTCAAATGATTGTTAGCGTATTTCCAAAAGATGAAAGCTCTGTTGAATTGAATATTTTTTTATAATATCGAAATTGAGTACAATCTTCAACAAACTTATGTATATTATTTAAAAGTTGAGCTTGTCGATGTTCTACAATCTTTTAAAGTACGATGTACACTTTACTTGTAGGAAACGACGTAACAAATTATTCAGAAAAAACACTCAAATCAGTCAGTTTTTCTAAAAAATCGCTTTTTTTATGAACTTTGTCGTGTTGCAAGCATTGAAATTAACAAAGCCAGCAAATTGAATACATTTATGGAAAACAGCGGATTTACAGCTATTATTTGCAGCAACCATGTGTTTCATCCACTTTTCTATGTATGTACTGAGAGAAGTACAATATGGTAATAAACTAGAGCGCGACAATGCATTCCTCAAGATACCATCGTCATTTTTGCTCATTTCCTCGCTCTATTGTTTCACTTTGGTTTTAATTGCAACCGGGAAAACAATAGTGGAATCACGTGTTGCAATTCAATTTATTACTATCAAGCTATTTGGAAAAACCTGACTGTGTCCGTGTTTCTCTAAATAAAATGAAATACCATTTTTCATGTGAATTATATCTTCTTTCCCCAAATTATTTCAGTTAAGTTTTCAAATGATTTGTTGAATGTTCTCCCTTCTCATAGATCTCACTGGAGTTAACGAAAAAAATTTGCAATTAAGTCGATTTCTAAGGCAAAAGTTTCCGTTAGATTATGGAAAGTTAGCAGATTTTTTATTAGTTTGCTGTTGACTGTTGGGTTATTTCAAAAGAATGTTTATTTTAGAAGTTGGAGCAAAGAAAGAAAATTGTTTTAAAATGGTCTAAGGGTTAGGCTCTCTAAAGGCATCAATTTGGATGAGGTTTTCACGAAAAATAATAAGGAACTCTATTATAGACGTATGAATGTATGTAGACCAAAATGAAAATGTAATAAAAAGTATATTATTGTCGACTACGACAGTTATAATAAAACGCCCATTAATACCTCGAATGTAATTTCAAAGCAGAGCATTTTTTCCCGAACATATCGCAAAGTAGGGTAATTACTTAAAATGCGATTAAGCATTTGGAACATTAGTAAATTAATTGGAGTTAACGAAAAAATTTGCAATCAAGTCAATTTTTCAGGCAAAAGTTTCCGTTAGATTATGGAAAGTTAGCAGATTTTTTATTAGTTTGCTGCTGCCTGTCGGGTTATTTCWRMWGCTGCCTGTCGGGTTTTGTTTAATGTTTATTTTAGAAGTTGAAGCAAAGAAAAAAATTGGTTTTAAAATGGTCCAAGGGTTAGCTCTCTAAAGGCATCAATTTGGATGAGGTTTTCACGAAAAATAATAAGGAACTCTATTATAGTCGTATATACAATAATAATAGTCTGTAATGCCAAAATGAAAATGTAATAAAAAGTATATTATTATCGACTACGACAGTTATAATAAAACGCCCATTAATACCTCGAATGTAATTTGAATGCAGAGCATTTTTTCCCGAACATATCGCAAAGTAGGGTAATTATTTAAAATACGATTAAGCATTTGGAACATTAGTAAATGATCGAACCAAAATGAATCGGTTCGGCCGGCATCATTGACCGCACCAATTTATTTCCAGTCCCAAAAGGGTGAAAGAACTTTATAAGACCTGATGTCAGCGCATTAATTGATTATCATAGAGGGTCGGTGGAATGTAGGCATAGTCCATGCCTTCGTAATATTAATTGATAGAAAACGCTCGGGGACAAGCACAGAACAGGTCCGAACGAACGATAAACATTCGGTCAGTTTAAACGACACATTGTATAGTCACACCAGTCGAGTACAATACAAAGTCGTAATTCAGGTGATTTTATTATTGAAACCGTGGCTCAATATAGCACTGTACCACTGTCTTTGTGCATGTTTTGTGCGTAAAAAACATCGGACAACTAAATATTCAAAAATACCGTTATGGTACGATTATGTTGAATCGAGCAGATGTTTCAGTTCAATTGTAATTCTGCTGTTTACCAACGACAAAGTGAGAGGCTGGAGACAAATCAGCAGGTTCTTTATTTGCTGTTCTTTCGAACTGTATGCTTGCTTTGGTAAAAAAAATATGGAATGCAAAACAATGGTTTTCAAAGTTACTAACTAGAATAGTCATTGCTTTACCAGATGACCACAGTGATGCGTGATTTATATGTGAAATCACAATTCCCTAATATGAGTTTATGAGGTTTTTCTAACGCATTATTTAGTTTCGAACTTTTCCAGTAAGCGGTTATTGGGACCGTTCACTTGCCTGCATTGCACGATATTAAATTATCCTGATAGGTGCCAACTTCGGTTAACTCCGCCGCTCATTATCTCTTTCCAAGCCTTTCTGGGGTCTCAACTTGGATGACTATAATTAAGAAAAAGCTGCCTAATAAATTATACGGTTTTCCTTGCTCTTTGCTACCGGTCTTCAATTTGATTGGCAGTTGTATGCACGAAAACAAAAACCATTTACCTGTTGATCGAGGTGGCCGTTGCTAGAAAAAAGTGACGGCGTTGAAATGCCCTTTCAGTTATTTGAAGCCTGGTTCGACTCGCCGCCCACTTGATTGACACGGGCCACGGGCCACAAAGTGATGTTAAAGAGTGCCGACATTTTTTTTTGTGACTCGATCGGACTCGTACGTGTTGCGATTCGATTTGGTTTGTCGGCGATCACCACTTGATAACTCGCCGAGATAAGAGTAAAAAAATGTATTTTTTTGAACAAAAATATGTCATTTTAATATTGAATCGGTTGAAGTTTTTACAAAAAAATTAACCAAAAACTTTAAAAAGCGGTGGTGTGCATCCACCTTGCCATGGTAAAAATATTGCCAATCTTGGCGTTAGGATCAATGAAGAACTGTTTAATACGAGTTGCGGTGACGATGACACAGTCATCTTCATTTAGGGAATTGAAGAATGGCGCTCAAGCATGCGCGTCACTAAAGCCCGCTTCACACTATAAATTTTGGGCCTGTGGTTATATCCCAAGAACTAAGCAGTGAATAGAAGATTAAACTATCCACCCTGTGACTAATTGAAGCTCGAATTTAGAGATAGACATCGTGTCTAACAAAATGAACTAGCATAATATTGTCCGTTTTCACAAAAAAGGCGAAATTTTGCCATCAGTTTAGTTGTTTGCGGCATCACTAATTAACAACTCGACTCATTGTATGATATTCAAATTTAGCTGTGTGGGTCAAAACTACTCGAAATCGAGTTTTTAATTCTCTATCCAACGACGCCAAAACGAATTCTGTGGCTTAAATAGGGCTTGAGAAACTTCTAAAAAGGCAGCGTCATGTTTGAG
>NW_026018916.1:6334943-6340731 GCF_020466585.1 Dendroctonus ponderosae
TTTGGCATAATCTTGCATCAAAGTGGCTGATATTCAAATTTTGCTTTCTGGGTCAAAACTACTCGAATTTCTTCATGTTCTTATGACTGAATTTTAAATTTTCTTGTGCTGGGTTTATGTCGACTAACAGCCAATTTTTCTGATTTCATAGACAGACTGAATTTCTAGTGAAATTGGAGCCGATCTTTGAAAGTGGCGCCGATTAACTCCTTTAGTTTAGCTGAAAACTGGATATAATTTCCAACATCAAGAGGGCCGGCAGATCATGACTTAGCGTGCAAATGAAACCTGGTCATGAAAAAACTGAACGATGGGGTGAAAAATCGTCTCAATCCTGCCAAATTTGAAAGTAAATCAGCAAACTTATAAATTATGAATGAGCGTAAAGTGATGAGAAGCCTATCAAAAAGTGATAAAAATGCAATTTACTATTTAGTTATGCAAAAGACTAAGGTTTGTGAAGCTTCCTTCCAAAGGTAGACAATAGTCTGATATGTATACAATAGTCCCCACATGCTTAAATTGATTTTAAAAATATTGAAGAGCTGAACCGGTCAGTCAGTTTAGCATCTTCATTTCGCTGGTTCGTAGAAGTACAGTAAATTTTATGACTGATAGTGAACATACTAAAAAAATCATCAATTCGTAAATCAAAAATTAATTTAGAGGCGAGTTTTTTGAGTTGAGTGTAATTAATTAGGAAGCGGCAAGGTATATTTTGCATAAGGGCGTCAAAAGCTTGTAGCATTGCAGGTTTGAGCACTTTCCAGAGAAAAAAAACGCACGAACTAAAAGCTTACCGAACTGGTAATATTTCAATGAACCATCACAACTTATCATAAAGTAGTATTAATTATATCACGTACGCATTAAGGTACGTATACATTAAGGACGGGGATCGGGCTCATGCTGGTAGGTAATTGATTTAAATCATTTCCATAAAAAATACCGACACATCACGATAGGATAAAATGCATGTAATGTCGTTAATGATAAACATTGTCAGCCACCATACATTTAAAAGACTAGGGAATATGCATAAATATGCCCCGATATTAAACATTGTATTGAAATAGATTCAGAAAATTAAAATAATAACTTTGGGCCCTGAATAGGACCTAGGTCTACTGATCTGTATAATTGAGGGTTTTTCGTTTCATAATACCGAAGTTCTGTTGGTTTGGTTGACAAAATGCACCTGCGTCAAATGCTCAACATTCATTTACCGTTTTAAACCACAATATATTTGGAGTTTAAGCGAGTAGAAATAATAAAATTCAAATAAAGTGCACCTGTCAGCTCGGATCACAAAAGGAAACGACTTCCTATCGACCTGTTGGACTACCCAATTTAGAAAAGAAATACTACGTCAAATAATCTCTCAAATTATGCCTAATAGCGACCGTTTTCCTTTGGTAATAGTGCCGATTAACTCGTTATTTATGTTTGCGCATAATTCACTTTGACGTTCTGATTGTTTGATATAATCGAGAAATCGTCAAGCCGTTGCAGGCAAGATCACAATTAAATTATATGAAAAATCTTGCTAACTACCAGGTAATTGGCCGGGCTAGTTGTTCATGGGAACCGACCAGTCAATTTAAGCAGTTAAAAGGCTATTTCACCTTCTTAGGTTTTTTTTAATCCGTTTAAACTTGATTGATGATTTACTACGGATTTAATTTTTGCCTAAATGTTATTGCCAATTTTGTTGTTTTCGTCATCATTTATTTTCATGTTCAGCTCAATTACACTTTTATGCTCGAACAATTGGACATCTTTATGAATCGTTTTATTAGTGTTTCTTTACATCCTTACAAGCTGAAGTTGATGTTCCTATGTTGTGTGTGATTGAACTGAGGCTTTGGTTTATTTTTTCGTAATTTTAGTACCTAATTACATAAGATACTGCGTTGGTTGCATTAGAATTTCAATATTATTTGTGTTTTGTACTATATTAATTTTCCTCAGTGCCTGTGTTTCTTAACATGTCTCCACTTTCCTTGGACTGGTGGAACTTTACAAATTTATGGCACATTTTACTAAAATGCATTATCGGACTTTCTACTAGAAGGTAGTTTTTTGAGCGGTTTTAAATATCTGATATCTCGAATATTTGGCTAAAATCATCTTTAAGTGGAGCATTGAAAATTCAGCTTTTACATTTAGAGATAAAATACAGAAGACTCTGCCGCTCCTATTTCAACTTTTTAGCAATTTTCATTAAATAAATACATTTGTTCGATCTTTTGCGTCTTCTATTTAGAACCAGAGGGACTTTTGTTTTTGCTAGTCATTAATGCATTTCTGGTCAGTCTATTCTTAGAGTCTGCATTTTTTCTTTGCCTGACTTTCATAATTTAACAATTTTTCAACTGAATGGACTTTTAGAATATCTATTTTTGGCGTTTGCCTCTTTCGCCGACGACTTGTCTTGAAGTTCTGGACACACTTGCTTTGTTTCTGATTAATTGATCGAGTTGCTCGATTTACAGCTTTAGAACCGAACTTTATTATTATTTATTATTACAATTTAACGCTAGTAGTTTTAGCCATAAAGTTTATTTTGGGTATTTCTGCTAAACTTTTTCTATTTCTTGCTGAATAAGTCATTAGACTCGTACGCACCTTCACCTAGTGTTCCATTTCAATACTGAGTAGGCTTTATTTTGCATTTACATACAGGGTTATTCTATATGATATGACAGGGCAAGTTTATAATAAAAAAAATTAGTCAAAAAGGGCATATAAACAGACGTTCGCAACCGCTTCGTTTGGATGATACAGAAATTTCTGTATAGTTTGTTGCTGGAATCTATAGTACCTATATATTTTTTAAGGTTTATTGTCACTTTGGATTTCCTAATCTTTTTTGTGGAGTGCCACTGGTATTGTAGTGCAAATCTTTGAATTTTATATTAAACTTGAAATTGATTTTCATCATTTGCTTTATCTTCGTTTCATGAATAGAGACAGATCGAAATATGCAGCCGAACTTCGGTATGATTAATTTGTTTCATTTCTAATTCATTACTGTTTACTTCTATTCTTTTATTCTATTCGTCTTCGGATAAATCCCTGTCTAACATTTCTATAATTCTCAATAAAAGTTCAGCGTTATTTTTTCAATTATCTGTGTGTTCAGTCGTAACTTTTACATATTTATTGAATGAGAAAACATAAAAAATTCAAATCACAAAATTTATACTGGTTTTAGACAGGTAATGTGCGTTTCAACAATGAAATCATCCAACTAACCTGAAATTAGTAATAAAAACCGGTCACGCCTTAGAACGTTAGACGTGTGATAAAAATCACTAGCTCTAGGCAATCCCAAAAATTTATTTCATATCGTAAATCTTCCTAATGTTCTATTTGATTTTCACTAATGCCTCCTCTCCCTCGGGCCGATTTTCTGGTATCTTAATAGAATTCTCACCAAATAGGGACCCCTTTCCCTGACTAACTGGTCCAGTCTTAAGCGATCCTCATCGAGAATTTCCTAATTAGGATTGGTGATGATTTAGCACGACTAATTGGTGAGAGCCGTGGTAAAAATATTGGAATTTTGATTTGCTTAATGTGTTCTCTCTTTAGTTAAAGTTGATTTTATATATAGGTAATCAAGAAACTGCAGACTGAAATATGATGCTACTAACAAACCGGCAAGTGTTTTATATATTTTAAAATTATTCTGGCGCTGGAAACTTGATTTATGTCACTTTGCAAAACTGATTAAGAATTAAATTGAGCTCGTGGTGGAAGTATTTTTTAATTGGGCATCTGCCTGCGTAATGTCCCATTTTATACAGGCTGCTTAGATAAAGTAGTTTAATTTATAAAAATTACCATACAAAAATCAACAAGAAATAAAATTTAGGAAGGAATTATTCTTGAAAACATTCGAAATTATTTGATTAAATGAATTACCGGGTTTAGAAGAAGTTAAAGACAGTTTAAAGTTAATATGAAGACATTACTTTTAATAAATATATAAGTTATAAAAAACGACCAGTCTAATGAGCAAATGGTGCGTGCCTGTGCAATGGTATGGTGTAGCCTTTATGCTACAGATTTCTCCGGAGATAAAAACCATAAAATAGCGGTTATTTCCGGTATAATATGGGCACGCTTACCATCGACCATTTCGCGTGGGTCGTACGGGTCGAAACCCGGCACGGGTCCGATTTTTAACTTAATCAATGGAAAGTTTAACTGTGTAAACACGCTTAATTATAATATCGTGCAATGTCCTTTAGCCATTACATCTCAGCTTAATATGTGGGGTATGCAATACGTGCATTTGGCATACATGTGAGATGGTTGAATGAACTACAAGTAAAACCGATACTGAAATTACACTTCGGAAAAAGTTGAGTAAGGAACGTGTAAACAAAGTTATGAAAAGCCACAATAGTGTATAAAAGGAATTGCTAGGTTTATGGTCGCTTTGAGCCGCCCAGGCTCTCTTGTGGACCGCCACCAGTTTTTTGTTCCTAAAATTGTAAGTTTTTTCCAAATTGTATCATTCAAAGTAATTCGCAGAGAAAAATTTTGTTTTATTTTCGGTAGCAATCTGTCGGAACTACTGAGGTTTGGGGATCAATATTAGTTTCTAACTGTTCATTTGAGCCAAATAGTAAATGCCCAATAGACAAGCAATAGGAATTTTCCCAGTTGTCCATAGCATTTGCATTTTGTGCATTAATTGAAATTTCCGCTCTTTAAGTGTAAAAGCAAATCTGTGTGACTGAAAATCGACCTTTCAAATATGCAAAGTTGAATTTACATCGCCATGATATTTCGAACAATAAATCTACATGAAAAGGTTAATAACTTATTGCCATTTAACGTCCCGGTGAATTAACATCTGCAACTTTATAAAAAGTCCCTAGCAAGGTTATTTTATTAAATTAAACTCAATAGGGAAAATATTTGACAAAATTCCTAATGATAACATAATTGGACTGCTAATAAGTTCTACACATTCAAGTAAACTTTTGCTTCGTCCGTTGAGCAATAGCAGAAGAAGCTTCTGCTCAATTTAACACTATAAAACAAATATAAAATGCAGGTTTTCTTCAATACTCGTTTTTCGCCCATTGAAGTAAATGCCGCACTATCTAATTCATTTACTCAATAACATATGGTAGCTCTAATTAAAAAGCAACTCCGAGGAGCTTTTGGATTGATGCTGGCAAATAAAATCATTACTTAGCCGGTGACGGTTCGCGTCCAGCCCGGTCAGATTGTCAGTAATCGGGCAGTTAAGGTCGCAACTCAACTTTATTTCGGGCATAAATAAGCGTTTTAATGTAACATTTACTGCCTTCGATTCGTATAACCCGAACCGGTTGACTAAAACCGATAAATAGTTTTTCGAACGCATCCTGCCTTATGAAAATTCACTAAGACCGATGCGTCCAAACGAGAATTTTTTTTTAACGCTTGCAGGTTTTTTCGTCGGTTTTCTTTCTTTCGGTCGGTTTATGCCTCCAATAATTTTTTTATTTAAAGCTAAACTTGATAAAAAAGTTTTTTCAATCAATGCTTATATTTTATATACAGGGTATATGATTCGACCTGAATAAGTTGTTTGGGAATATTTACAGCTTTTAAGATGGTTGTAGATAAGTTCTATATTGTTGAGGTGGATTCATTTTTTTACAAACTTCTTTTTTGGTATTTCGCCTCAAAAACTTAAAAAAAGACAGAATTTCCTCACGTCTTTTATTACAGATTGATAAACAGTGCTCCTATTTCGCAATAAGAACGAATTATTTATCAA
>NW_026018916.1:6341329-6346508 GCF_020466585.1 Dendroctonus ponderosae
AAGATAGTCCTAATATTAAATTTTTTACCTACTCGTTTAATTTGATCTGAAAGTCCTGGAATAAATGGAATGAAAAGGTTCGAAATAGGTTTATTTTGATTTTGTTTTGTTCTTCAAACAACTTCTCAGAAGAAAGACAGCAACATTGAATCACCCTGTATCGCATTCAATCTGGGTAGTAGGTGAGTTCTGATTCTGTACGAATTTCCCTAAGAGCCCGACAATCTTACCTCAGCTCCGAAATATCCTAATTTGGTTAGACAACATATTGAAATGGCATCTTATTCTCTATAATGGAGGCCTTAAATATATTTTATTTAAATTGTACACGCAACGCGGACTTTTTCCTTTATTTTCCTACTCTAAATTTCAGTTAATTGACTTTTTTATTGGTGGAGTCGCGGTAGACAATTTATTAATCTAGTTTTCTTTTAATTTAAATTATTTGTCAAGTGGCGCTCCTTAAATTACGGATACTTTGTCTCACTATCGCTAATAGACTATTGCTCGTTTTATTTTCGTATGGCGAATTGATTGCTATTAAATGGTAAAAATGTACAGAATTGCGATCATTTTTCATCAATTAAAGCTCAATTTAAATTAAGTTTAGAAATATGCTAACGACGACTAATAGGCGCTTAAACCAGATTAAATATGTATGTGCATTAAAACTACGATTTAGCAATTAAACATATAGCTGGAATTAATCAAAGAGGATTTTTGTACAGTTCGTGTCTATCGCCTAGAGTGCAGAAGATTAAAATGAATTAAGCTCTATCGACTTGACGCAAATTACAAGTAAAAAATCTGAAATTTGTCAGTTTTTCAGGCTCTTAGGACATCGGGAAAATAATTGTTTTTTGACGTTTCGCAAACATGAACTTCGCTAAGAACTCTCCAGCTCCGCCCTGAAAGCCGAACTCTTTTGATAAAAATACTCATCTGAAACCTTAGCATATTCTCTTGCATTCTCCATGTGCATAAAAGCAAACGTTTACAGCTGAAATAGAAATCAATCAAACTCGGTTTAGTGATACTATTTTATGAATAGGATAGTAACATAAATCATCCATCAGATTTTATAGTTATTTTCGCAAAAGTAAGTATGTTAATGGCATCTATCGACTGGGTTAATCTATAATAAATTATTAGCTCTCATACATATATGGCAGGAATGGAAGCAACATGAACCACTTTCCAAAGTAAAGGGCTGTTAATAATGATTTAATTTACTCTTGAGAGCGTCTAGTTGATATTTCGAATCATTTATTGCTACTGTAAAAGAAATCAAAATCTCTGTTTGCTAATAGGTTTGCCACAATGATGAATGGGTGAATGATGAATGAAAGTGGTTCAGTTGATTAAAACCGTAAACTCTGTAACTACAACATCTCCCTATTTTCTCCATAGTTCATTTATAACGTTATTAAAGCCAAGTAAAAATATTAGGAATGTGGTGGCATTATGTAGTGTTCGGGCCAGAATAAAGAATTATTAGTGGCATGCTCCACTATATTTTCTCGTGAATGGCCGACTAACTGCGATAAATTTGTTTAAATAAAAGTCCTGAATGTACATTATTAGCGATATGATTTATCTGGAACATTAATTTCCTATAAGAAGTTAATTTATTCGTCACGACACCAGGTAAGACAACATGTTCTGCTGTGGGATACGGTTGTCTGTTGATTATTATAGGCCATGTAAGTCCACTTTAGAAGCGACGCAGCAAATGTTGCTATTTATCGACTAGGAAATGATCTCATAGATCCAAAAATTACTCAGTTCTTGTTAACTATTTACCAAATATAAAATAATATTTTGCTTGATCCGTCTTTTTTTTTGTGTATTGTTCTTTATGCATCACAGATTTACAAGGAAAAAATATAGTTGGCAATTTCTAGTTGGTTCCTAGTTCCTGTGTAGAAAATGAATAAATTGCATAAAAAATTATATTTATGTATTATCAGGAGTAAAAACCGCGCCAATGTCTTTAATATTTACATTTTTTACTGAAATGTCCTGTTTTGCAAACTGTCTAGTTTTTGCGCTAATTTTCCATTCAAAGTAGTGTGAAATAGATGAATGACAATACGAGTTACCATTTAACATATTTTGTAAATGTTTTCTATACGTTTATATTTTTGCATTTGCTTCGGGTTGTATCACACATGTGAGCACTCTTATGTCCCAACAGTTTATTAAAATAATTAGAAAATTTAATAAAGAATCATTAAAATTTATTACTTGAATATTATGAAAAAGATTTAGCGCATATTCGTTATTTATTTTGTATATTTGTTTTTTGTACAATTGTTAATACATTACTACATTATTGCTTATGTTTCAATTACTTTTTTGTTTTAATAATTCCAATTATGGTCGTTAGGTTAGGTTTTTAGGCAAAGCAAAAAACAAAACAAATGACACTCCAAATATAAAATATTTCAATTAATTAAAACTAAGTTTATAATGAAAAGTTTTAAAGAACGAACTTCTAAGATTTATAAGATTCCGGAAAAATTAGCAGAGTAAACACAACACACTTTCTTGTCACACTTAAATCCGAAATCTCATTTAAAGGCCCGAACACAGAGATTTCATTAAAAGAACATTATTAGTTTTATTGCTGATATGAATTGGTTTTTCCTTACTATGAAATATTTCTTATTTGATCCTATAGTGCATAAAAGATTAAGTTGTACGCAGGTGCAATATTTACAATGTTACCCAATAGCCGAATCTAAGATTCAGTTTATAGCAAATATCCCAGTTCTGAGCGTCAAAGTAGCCCTAATATGTTGAATCACTCTGTATAATTTCATTCATATCGTCGAAGAAATCAGTTACCGCAGTATGTCTACATTAATACTTCTATCTAAAATTATCCATGAAACTCAATTTGAAGAGCAATTAGTTTTCCATCCACAAAGTATTTCCCAATTTATGACGCTATAAATGCTGCATGGTCCCACAAAGTACTCCGAATACACAAATGTCTCAATTAATTAAGTAAAAAATAAGCAACGTCTCTTAAAGTGAGCAAACAATTTCTTCCCACGGTTTTAATTAGGGTAATTAATAATTGCGAGCAATTTTTTTGCTTTTCTATCATCTTCTGCGACTCATGAAAAACCTATCAGTGATAAAGCCAGTTGTATAATAAAAACCTAACGTAAAGTAATATGATGCGAAATTGATCGCAAATTGAAATTTGTTACTTTACTATCGACTCCCAGGTCTTTCCTTATGGCCTGCCAGTACGAACGGCGGCTATAAAACCAGAAAGTACTGGCAATAAATACGAAACAGATAATACTGTAATTTAGCAATATTGCCCGAGTACAAATATTTTCCACTCAAAATTTTCACGCTGAAACAGGATTTGCGTCTAATACCTGAACTTACATGTTCGATGACACAATAAATCTTTTTTATGTACCGTTAGCGCTGCCTATGGACTTCGAGAGATAAGATTTTAATTCTCTAATTTAGATTCGGAATTACAAGCGTTTAAATTTTGGCCTGTCTCGACCATATGGCCGGTTTTTCTCTTAATAAATGACCGGTTGGGCTCGTGGCGATTTCAAGATTTGTTTAGTTTAGTTCGTGTAATTTGACTAACTCATTAGGTGGTTGATGAAGTTAAGCGTGCTGGGCATGGTGAGACGGAATTACAATGAGATGATCAATCGATTTTATAACATCGAAAATCACACTCGGCTATTAACTATTTAAATAAAAGCTGTTCTCTATATCAAATCGATGGGGTTGGGCGAACGAGCAGGAAAAGCTCCAGCAAAAAGCCAAGTGAACAAAATATGAGCACATTAAACGATTTATAAGTTAAGTTATAAAAGAAATGAAGAGACAGGTTAAGAGCGAGATCTAAGTAATATTTGAAACGTTTTATATTATTATTTTTTTCTACAGGCTGTTGCTTATATTTTGACAGTAATTCCTATAAATTGTTTGGGAATTAATCTATTGTCGTTCACTCTATTCCAGCCAAGTCCACAGAAATACAAAAAATTCCTCTCTTGAACAATACTAGAATGAGACTGACCAGCAGCCGATAATTATTTATTGCAAAATCAGTAGCCAACAAGGCACACAACGTCTAAATGGGTATCTTTATGTTCCGCACGAGTCGTTATTTCTTCAGTGGACTGATTATAAATCTGAAATTTCTTATTTTAACACATCGCTGGACTTGCCCATAAATTAGTCGGTAGCCAGTTATCAATAATTTCTCTTTCGAAGTTTACTGTCTTTAGAAATATTGATTTTTTATGCGATAATAATCGCCCCTAATAGCCATGCAACGTGTAAGGAAAGCCTGAAGAAATCCGATTTTGTGACAATATTAATAATTATATTGTTAATATGATTTTCATTAATAGAGACCTTACACGAGTTTGGTTAATTCGAATCAAAGCTTGTTTAGTTAACGTGCGAAAAATTAGTACAGTTTCTAACTGTACTGAAATCAGTTTACACTCTATATCTGCCACGAGAATCTTCTAAGACTTATATTACATTCCCCAAAGGGAACAGACCTGTTATATTGGATTTAATTGCTGCGGTTGCGGATGGTACCCTATCTTTTGTGCGGAAAATGTTCCAACAAAATGCGGTACTTTACCGTGAAATTATAAAATTAACGCATTGCCAAGAGGGACGTTTGGTACAGCCGCCCATCTAGGAAATGGGCGGCAAACTGATCTTAAGAACGCCACTTTTTCAACTATTGGTAATGCACCGGTAATGGGTTAATGAAAGCATATATTCCTGAGAAAATCGTGCTTTTTCTGGAATATATAATGTGATCTAAAATAGGTCTTTTGCCTTGTTGCCTGCGGGTAGAAAAAAAAAATATTTGAAGAAATCTTACATAAAAGTGAGATTTTAAATATAGCAGCATGTGTATTTCTCATTAACTTTACTGGAGCATCTATAAATTCGTCACTCTCCTCATTAGTAGAAAATTTCAAAATTTGGTATCTCAATTGACTCAAACCAGTGACACAAATACCTATAATTGAACGAGTTTTCTCACAAACCTACCCAAGTTATCACAAAGCCAGGGGCGGATCCAGTACGTAGTATAAATTCAATATTTTGTTGTCTATAAAATTAGAAAATTTACCGTTAGTTCGATATAAACCCAGCACACGGC
>NW_026018916.1:6346616-6346990 GCF_020466585.1 Dendroctonus ponderosae
GGGGGGTGACAATTCGGGCAGTTTTGACCCAGAAAGCGAAATTTTAATATCAGATAATTAGGTGCAAGATTATGCCAACATTTCATGTTTTCCGTCCCATTTTTTATCATTTCTCGGAAGCAAAATGAGCAAGAACGCTGATTTTTACATCATTCAAGAAAGATTTCAATGGCCTTTTTAGAAAGTGAAAAAAAATTTGTTTTCAAGAAGTTTTGGATTTGCGGATATTTTTTTTTGAGTTGCAAAATCGACACAAACATGACGCTGCTTTTGTGAAGTTTCTCCATTTGAGCCACAAAATCGTTTTGGCACGTTGGATAGAAACAACATGAGTAAGGAAATTCGAGGTTTCCACCCAGAAAGCAAAATTTGAA
>NW_026018916.1:6347040-6358277 GCF_020466585.1 Dendroctonus ponderosae
AAGATAGTCCTAATATTAAATTTTTTACCTACTCGTTTAATTTGATCTGAAAGTCCTGGAATAAATGGAATGAAAAGGTTCGAAATAGGTTTATTTTGATTTTGTTTTGTTCTTCAAACAACTTCTCAGAAGAAAGACAGCAACATTGAATCACCCTGTATCGCATTCAATCTGGGTAGTAGGTGAGTTCTGATTCTGTACGAATTTCCCTAAGAGCCCGACAATCTTACCTCAGCTCCGAAATATCCTAATTTGGTTAGACAACATATTGAAATGGCATCTTATTCTCTATAATGGAGGCCTTAAATATATTTTATTTAAATTGTACACGCAACGCGGACTTTTTCCTTTATTTTCCTACTCTAAATTTCAGTTAATTGACTTTTTTATTGGTGGAGTCGCGGTAGACAATTTATTAATCTAGTTTTCTTTTAATTTAAATTATTTGTCAAGTGGCGCTCCTTAAATTACGGATACTTTGTCTCACTATCGCTAATAGACTATTGCTCGTTTTATTTTCGTATGGCGAATTGATTGCTATTAAATGGTAAAAATGTACAGAATTGCGATCATTTTTCATCAATTAAAGCTCAATTTAAATTAAGTTTAGAAATATGCTAACGACGACTAATAGGCGCTTAAACCAGATTAAATATGTATGTGCATTAAAACTACGATTTAGCAATTAAACATATAGCTGGAATTAATCAAAGAGGATTTTTGTACAGTTCGTGTCTATCGCCTAGAGTGCAGAAGATTAAAATGAATTAAGCTCTATCGACTTGACGCAAATTACAAGTAAAAAATCTGAAATTTGTCAGTTTTTCAGGCTCTTAGGACATCGGGAAAATAATTGTTTTTTGACGTTTCGCAAACATGAACTTCGCTAAGAACTCTCCAGCTCCGCCCTGAAAGCCGAACTCTTTTGATAAAAATACTCATCTGAAACCTTAGCATATTCTCTTGCATTCTCCATGTGCATAAAAGCAAACGTTTACAGCTGAAATAGAAATCAATCAAACTCGGTTTAGTGATACTATTTTATGAATAGGATAGTAACATAAATCATCCATCAGATTTTATAGTTATTTTCGCAAAAGTAAGTATGTTAATGGCATCTATCGACTGGGTTAATCTATAATAAATTATTAGCTCTCATACATATATGGCAGGAATGGAAGCAACATGAACCACTTTCCAAAGTAAAGGGCTGTTAATAATGATTTAATTTACTCTTGAGAGCGTCTAGTTGATATTTCGAATCATTTATTGCTACTGTAAAAGAAATCAAAATCTCTGTTTGCTAATAGGTTTGCCACAATGATGAATGGGTGAATGATGAATGAAAGTGGTTCAGTTGATTAAAACCGTAAACTCTGTAACTACAACATCTCCCTATTTTCTCCATAGTTCATTTATAACGTTATTAAAGCCAAGTAAAAATATTAGGAATGTGGTGGCATTATGTAGTGTTCGGGCCAGAATAAAGAATTATTAGTGGCATGCTCCACTATATTTTCTCGTGAATGGCCGACTAACTGCGATAAATTTGTTTAAATAAAAGTCCTGAATGTACATTATTAGCGATATGATTTATCTGGAACATTAATTTCCTATAAGAAGTTAATTTATTCGTCACGACACCAGGTAAGACAACATGTTCTGCTGTGGGATACGGTTGTCTGTTGATTATTATAGGCCATGTAAGTCCACTTTAGAAGCGACGCAGCAAATGTTGCTATTTATCGACTAGGAAATGATCTCATAGATCCAAAAATTACTCAGTTCTTGTTAACTATTTACCAAATATAAAATAATATTTTGCTTGATCCGTCTTTTTTTTTGTGTATTGTTCTTTATGCATCACAGATTTACAAGGAAAAAATATAGTTGGCAATTTCTAGTTGGTTCCTAGTTCCTGTGTAGAAAATGAATAAATTGCATAAAAAATTATATTTATGTATTATCAGGAGTAAAAACCGCGCCAATGTCTTTAATATTTACATTTTTTACTGAAATGTCCTGTTTTGCAAACTGTCTAGTTTTTGCGCTAATTTTCCATTCAAAGTAGTGTGAAATAGATGAATGACAATACGAGTTACCATTTAACATATTTTGTAAATGTTTTCTATACGTTTATATTTTTGCATTTGCTTCGGGTTGTATCACACATGTGAGCACTCTTATGTCCCAACAGTTTATTAAAATAATTAGAAAATTTAATAAAGAATCATTAAAATTTATTACTTGAATATTATGAAAAAGATTTAGCGCATATTCGTTATTTATTTTGTATATTTGTTTTTTGTRCAATTGTTAATACATTACTACATTATTGCTTATGTTTCAATTACTTTTWTGTTYTRATAATTCCAATTATGGTCGTTAGGTTAGGTTTTTAGGCAAAGCAAAAAACAAAACAAATGACACTCCAAATATAAAATATTTSAATTAATTAAAACTAAGTTTATAATGAAAAGTTTTAAAGAACGAACTTCTAAGATTTATGAGATTCTGGAAAAATTAGCAGAGTAAACACAACACACTTTCTTGTCACACTTAAATCCGAAATCTCATTTAAAGGCCCGAACACAGAGATTTTATTAAAAGAACATTATTAGTTTTATTGCTGATATGAATTGGTTTTTCCTTACTATGAAATATTTCTTATTTGATCCTATAGTGCATAAAAGATTAAGTTGTACGCAGGTGCAATATTTACAATGTTGCCCAATAGCCRAATCTAAGATTCAGTTTATAGCAAATATCCCAGTTCTGAGCGTCAAAGTAGCCCTAATATGTTGAATCACTCTGTATAATTTCATTCATATCGTCGAAGAAATCAGTTACCGCAGTATGTCTACATTAATACTTCTATCTAAAATTATCCATGAAACTCAATTTGAAGAGCAATTAGTTTTCCATCCACAAAGTATTTCCCAATTTATGACGCTATAAATGCTGCATGGTCCCACAAAGTACTCCGAATACACAAATGTCTCAATTAATTAAGTAAAAAATAAGCAACGTCTCTTAAAGTGAGCAAACAATTTCTTCCCACGGTTTTAATTAGGGTAATTAATAATTGCGAGCAATTTTTTTGCTTTTCTATCATCTTCTGCGACTCATGAAAAACCTATCAGTGATAAAGCCAGTTGTATAATAAAAACCTAACGTAAAGTAATATGATGCGAAATTGATCGCAAATTGAAATTTGTTACTTTACTATCGACTCCCAGGTCTTTCCTTATGGCCTGCCAGTACGAACGGCGGCTATAAAACCAGAAAGTACTGGCAATAAATACGAAACAGATAATACTGTAATTTAGCAATATTGCCCGAGTACAAATATTTTCCACTCAAAATTTTCACGCTGAAACAGGATTTGCGTCTAATACCTGAACTTACATGTTCGATGACACAATAAATCTTTTTTATGTACCGTTAGCGCTGCCTATGGACTTCGAGAGATAAGATTTTAATTCTCTAATTTAGATTCGGAATTACAAGCGTTTAAATTTTGGCCTGTCTCGACCATATGGCCGGTTTTTCTCTTAATAAATGACCGGTTGGGCTCGTGGCGATTTCAAGATTTGTTTAGTTTAGTTCGTGTAATTTGACTAACTCATTAGGTGGTTGATGAAGTTAAGCGTGCTGGGCATGGTGAGACGGAATTACAATGAGATGATCAATCGATTTTATAACATCGAAAATCACACTCGGCTATTAACTATTTAAATAAAAGCTGTTCTCTATATCAAATCGATGGGGTTGGGCGAACGAGCAGGAAAAGCTCCAGCAAAAAGCCAAGTGAACAAAATATGAGCACATTAAACGATTTATAAGTTAAGTTATAAAAGAAATGAAGAGACAGGTTAAGAGCGAGATCTAAGTAATATTTGAAACGTTTTATATTATTATTTTTTTCTACAGGCTGTTGCTTATATTTTGACAGTAATTCCTATAAATTGTTTGGGAATTAATCTATTGTCGTTCACTCTATTCCAGCCAAGTCCACAGAAATACAAAAAATTCCTCTCTTGAACAATACTAGAATGAGACTGACCAGCAGCCGATAATTATTTATTGCAAAATCAGTAGCCAACAAGGCACACAACGTCTAAATGGGTATCTTTATGTTCCGCACGAGTCGTTATTTCTTCAGTGGACTGATTATAAATCTGAAATTTCTTATTTTAACACATCGCTGGACTTGCCCATAAATTAGTCGGTAGCCAGTTATCAATAATTTCTCTTTCGAAGTTTACTGTCTTTAGAAATATTGATTTTTTATGCGATAATAATCGCCCCTAATAGCCATGCAACGTGTAAGGAAAGCCTGAAGAAATCCGATTTTGTGACAATATTAATAATTATATTGTTAATATGATTTTCATTAATAGAGACCTTACACGAGTTTGGTTAATTCGAATCAAAGCTTGTTTAGTTAACGTGCGAAAAATTAGTACAGTTTCTAACTGTACTGAAATCAGTTTACACTCTATATCTGCCACGAGAATCTTCTAAGACTTATATTACATTCCCCAAAGGGAACAGACCTGTTATATTGGATTTAATTGCTGCGGTTGCGGATGGTACCCTATCTTTTGTGCGGAAAATGTTCCAACAAAATGCGGTACTTTACCGTGAAATTATAAAATTAACGCATTGCCAAGAGGGACGTTTGGTACAGCCGCCCATCTAGGAAATGGGCGGCAAACTGATCTTAAGAACGCCACTTTTTCAACTATTGGTTGGGCAAATCGGGCAGTTTTGACCCAGAATTATGCCAACATTTCATGTTTTCCGTCCCATTTTTGATAATTTCTCGGAAGCAAAATGACCAAGAACGCTGATTTTTACATCATTCAAGAGAGATTTCAATGGCCTTTTTAGAAAGTGAAAAAAAAATTATTTCAAGAAGTTTTGGATTTGCGGATATTTTTTTTTGAGTTGCAAAATCGACACAAACATGACGCTGCTTTTGTGAAGTTTCTCAAGCCCCATTTGAGCCACAAAATCGTTTTGGCACGTTGGATAGAAACAACATGAGTGAGGAAATTCGAGGTTTCGACCCAGAAAGCAAAATTTGAATATCAGACGAAATCTGAAAGAATTTCTTGCAAAGTTCGCTATGGAAAGAAAATATACGCATAATCATGGAATGGTTTTGCATGTCTAGTTCTTGTGCTTGTTTCTATCTATATAAAGATTACTTCTTACTTCTTCAAATCTTTAAAAAAGTAAATACTGAGGACCTAACAGTACACTTCACATTATGAAAATTCTACTTAATCTTTATTTCAACGTCAACAAAGAACTGTAATGGAAAACTTTCTGGCTACTTATTTTACACCAGTTAAATTTGTCACACCTTTATAATTGAATTGGTTGCCTATGTAATCCAATTTATTTTTCAATTTGTGTCATTTTAAATGCGTTTTCAATACCCACAATTCATATACGAAAAAAATCCAATTAAGTGCGAGCTGGACAATCCTATCTTGCGGATGACATCGACGTGCATCAGAACGAGATTTTGATATAATTAATTGATAGAATATGTGCTATTAATTCTCCAATCGAGACGTGAAATTAAGTTTTTATTTAGATCGTTTCGGTGCGATTGGCTCGACAGCCAAGATAAATAATCGTCAGTTATTATGCTAATTAGTCAATAGTTTGACGATTGTAAATCTGAAATTAAACAGGAAATTGGTATGTGTAACGCGTTAGTGGCATGGGACCCAATATGGTGTTCCCTCCTATTGGAAACAAACAGTTTCATCTGCAAATCTTCCAGTCTAACATGAAATATGTAGGAGGCCAATCTAATGAGTCTTACCACTATGCTATAGAAGAGCTTAATTGCTTTTATCGCAAAAAAGTCAAGGTTTATTTGTGCTTTCAAATTTTGTGTAACATTTTAAACAATCAAAATTTATTGAACAGAAAACGTGCAACTAGCAGTTAAAAATCATATAAGTATTTTCGCTAGTGATCACTTGTCATGATTCTAATTAAAAGAAGACTCAAACAAACAAAATGCAATTTAATATACCTCAACAGTTGATACTGAAAATTATTTTAAGTACATAGATTGCAATGTAAATGGATTGCTTTGATTTTAAATAATTAATGTTTGGCTTAATTATGGAAAAAAAATATATTTAATTTATTTTAAGTTGAATGTCAAACACTTAGACAACCAATAGAAGCAAAAGATCAAATTTGCCAGGAGGTAAAACTAGCAATTCAAGGTCTATTCATATAACATTACTGTCTTAAAAGAAGTGCTTTCTATGTGCTCTCTTTCACCCTGTATATGATATTCCTTGACTAAATTAGTTTTCCATTCCATGAAGTTCCTTGTTTTTCATTTGTGTAAGACAGTTTTCTGATACCCCTACATGAATACTTCATAATATTTACGAAAAATGTAACAAATTTCGCGCCTTCATGCAGAAGAATTCAGCATATTATCTCCAAATGTAGTAACGAATATGCATTTGACAAAAAATGTATGCAATCTCGGTACACCACTGAAAAAGTCCCCTGGCGCAAGCTATACTTTATCCATAGGGGGTGTGCCCAAAGTAACAATAATAATAACTGCCCGGTGTACGCCAGATAAATGAGCCCCGATAAATAATTAATTAATGTTAGTTAATTATAAAGTGTGTCAGGAAAAAATCCAGGAGATATTAATATTCAAGTTATCGGGCGGCAAAGCTTCTTTGGAGGAACAGATACGCTTATCTTTTAGCTCACCGAGTCGGGTTTTCATATCGAACCAGTATTTTAATTTCACTGTTTTTAAGTACTGACTGCAGCAACGAAAGTATCGAATCACATTAGTGATCAGTGGGTTAGATTTTATTTTTATTGTGTTTTCCAAAGTCCAAAAGGAGTCATCCAAAGGAACCTCAATGAAGACGAAAGTTCCCATATAATAAACTTATGATCGGGAGTAGTTTTCACGAGCATGAAAATAATATAGGGATCAGATCACAGGAAAGCAACTAAGATAATTACAGGGCGGCATCGAAGTAAAACCCCGAATTTATTTGGCGACACGTTGGAACTAAGTATAGCAATTTGACCGTTCATCTTCCATATCGATAGTCTATGGCAATTTTTGTTTGATCCCATTACGTCTAGTGGGAATAAAACATTGGAATTCCTATATTTCGCCTTTTTAATGTCTTTGTGCTTTTCCGCAGATTTCCTGACTAAAATTAATTTTAATTTTGCAATTGATACGTTGGTGTTATCACAACCTTACTTGCGTTACTTGTGGATGTCGCGCATGGCGAATTTGATTAAAAATATGCATTCATGCTTCTTGTTGCTACTGTTCCAGTCTATTGAGTTGATTAATAACGTAGACAATACTCCAAAATGAAAGGTTGAATTCGGTCAAAATTCGAATTAATTTTTTAAGCAATTGAACTTATTCCATCCAGTAAATCCTTCTTGACTGTATGTCTTGTTAGTTCCACGTTCTCGCCAAGCAGAATTGATAAAGTCACACGGATAAGGTCTCTGCCAATGTCCGTTCTGATCTTCGTGGTGAAATAAGGACCTGGAATCTTTCTAGGCCGCTAAAACATTTTAATTATATTTGCAGCTCGATTTGGTCTCTTTGCGGTCATAAAATAGCCGAACAGGAATATTTGGGCCCGGGGCCTTTTGCGGGCCTGGCCGGCGAGAATAAATTAAAAAGCCCAACATAAATCGTGGACACTTGATGTAACATCGCAGATCAGGGCCCAGAAGAATATATTACGACCGCAGTTATAACCGCTCTTCTTCTTTGGTCGCAATTAATATTTTTTCCAGGTGCGCGAGCCCTCGGGTTCAGGTGCGGATTGTTTTCTATTTCATATAGCTAGACGCATTTATCTTGCATTTTTCAATTTCAAGGCCCTGAATTTGTTATCTCACGGAAGCAGAAAAGCGAAGAACTAATATAAACTGAACAGTTTATATTAGTTTTTTTTGAAAAATAAATCGAATGAAGCGCGAAGGAAGTTTACTCGGGTTTTCTTCGGATTGTTTGAGTTTTTTTGAGTTTACGTTCGCTTGTTTGCATTTATTAGATCTCATTTGGGTTCAGTCGGATTTGCTTGAAATTGTTTTCGATTGATAGGATTTAATTGGGTACGTTAAAGTTGATTTGGCTTTGATTTGGGGGATTTAGTTTAGAATTTAGTCAGTTTGGATTTACTTACATCTGTTTGGGTTTGTTTGATTTCAAATTTCCTATTATTAGTAAGCCACTCTGTATATGATGGTAATGCCAAGCAAACGGAAGAGCTATTGATTCAATTGACTTAGATGGATTATTTAAAGATGGCAGAATTATGATTACCGAATTTAGAAACTGCAGGAAGAATTCGAACATGTGCTTGGCATATTTTTGGCCCTGATTTGACCTCAATTAATGTAAAAATGAGAAATGTGGTAAAAATGTATTCTCCTTAACTTGAAAGTGATGGGGAAATGCTGTTCTTTCACAACAATTTTGGAATCCTTTATTTCCTCTTTATTCTCAATTACGTTCGACATATGCATTCTAGCGGACTTAATCTTCCGTTTCAAGTTTTCGTCCTTTCTCTATTTTTATTGTAATATCTTCGATTACACTCATTTCTGCTCCAAACGCAAAAACGTTTGTTTCAAATTTCTCAAAAATCAGAATTATTTAAACTGACTTGACTGATGGTGAGAGTACTTTTTAACCAATTTAAATCGAAGTTGTGAATTAAATTTGAGTCGGTCCTGAAGACTTGAACGGCCTTTAGTTCCTTCTAATCACGACGTTGTCACCTTGGGCAATTCGAGCGATGCTTGCGACGAGACAACAAGATGGAGGGTTTGGAACAACAACTTTTGCGAACAAATGGAGTCGACCGCGTTTTTTCCGCATTTTTTCGCATTTCCTTTCGAGAAAATTGCCGTTACCGTAGTGCCAGTTTCAACTCCGTTGCCGGCTTGATTTGATTTACGCAATCACCGCAGGCTTCAGATTGTTTGTCGATTTATGTATTCGACCATATCGACACCTCGCTTATCATCATCGCGGGATAAACAAAAAAATTGTTTCTTAAAACCCGTGTTTGTATTGATTCACGATATTTGTCTTCCGTGTCAGGCTTAATAGCCGACTAGAGTCGAATAAATAAGTTGAACTGATGCATGTGTGGGTATCTTCAAAGTTTTTTCACATTTGGACGTTATATTATTTATGGGTGAAGAGTAATCGTTTTTCAAAAGAATTACATTAAAAAACAAAATTAACTATCTATAGTTTGTGCGGCTAACATTATGTGGGCACAGTCGATCTCATAAATGCGTTTGGGAACGCAACGAACCTCAACGAATGTTTCATTCGATGCAACTATTGTTCAATTCAAACTGCGGTAATTTTGGAAGCACTTTTAGATGTAAAAATACCTCAGCGGAAAATTAATGAAGTGCCGATTACTTGTCCAACTTGAATTGGGTGCGAAATCTTCCGTTTTGAGCTATCGATTCGAGCAAACCCAAATTGGGTCTGACTGAATAATGGCCCTCTAATAAAGAACAACCGTTCAAATTAGAAAAGGAATATTAGGAGTATATAAATAAATTTATAACCTCTCAGCACTGCAGACATGCCGAACCGACTATATAAATTTCGAATCCATAATATAGCGATAAAACAGCGAGAGACACAGATACGTACATACATATATTTATTTTATTCGCTTTTAACTACACACTTTTCTACAGGTTTAATTTACAATTACATGAGGAAGGAATGTACGAGCATTGAAAGTGGCGCGAGGTAGATTTGAATTGATTTGAATATCTTTTTAAAACGTACCAAACAAAATTCAGTTTTTATTGAGAAAATCTAGAGAGTTATTGGGAGTAAACCATCTGGACTCAGTAGAGAAATGAAAAATGTGGCACGGGCCATCTGGTTGGACCAAGTCAAGAATAAACCCCTTGAAGCCGACTTTAGACTTTTTGAGAGAGTTTTATATCGAAAGTGAGTTATAGTTGGGACCATTTAGACGCACAAATCCATGCGATCTTGTTAAGGCCAATAAAGAACGCAAACGGACTTAAACAGACACATATATTTGACATGGTAAAGGAAAAAAGAGGCCCGCTAACAAGTCGGTCCAAAGTTAAAAGAGGCAAAGGAGTGTCACAGCGCCAAGTTTTCGTTTTATATATGTTTT
Source organism: Dendroctonus ponderosae (assembly GCF_020466585.1). NCBI lineage: Eukaryota > Metazoa > Arthropoda > Insecta > Coleoptera > Curculionidae > Dendroctonus > Dendroctonus ponderosae. The sequence continues at coordinate 6,357,276 of NW_026018916.1, forward strand.
ATATTCAGGACACAAAGCACCAGAGCCTTATACGGTGCTCTGATGATTTACGTTCGAAGATATTGGGTGGTTGTTAACCAGAGATACACCGGTTCACTCTCTATCTTATCAAAACGTGTCGCTGTATATACGGTGACATACCGGGGAATGCCAAACTTATCTCTTTATACATTACGTATTAAGCATATGGCCAACGTATTGTTTTATAGCCTGTTTGTTAGTAAATGGGGGTTTTCATATCGCCCTGTTTACCTTTCACTTTTGACTCTATGTGGAAATGTTGTTTCCGATCTTCATTTGAATGGTTTTGGGTTTTTATATTTCTTTCTACCAAGACCTATAGGACTTAACATCTAAGCAGCAAATGTGGTACTTCGGATAATCCGCTATTCGAGTCGGGTTATCGAAACCTTAATTTGAGGAGTCGAACTTTATGGGCAAAACCAAAATTAAGCCTGGGTTTAGAAGACTCCTCTGAAATGTTTCAATTGCTTTGAAGATCCTTTCTGAGTAAGTTTCAATATGGTCTCTCAAATCATTGCGTCTCTGCCAAAAAGCTCGGACAAACTATACGAAACGTTGGTTTACGTACGTATTTTTTGTTTTAGCTACATCTGAACTACTGCAAGTAACGTTTTCTGACTTGAAATGTATTCTGCATACTTTTTACTCTAATTGTTATTCAATCCTTCAGCTAATTGCCTTGTATTTACATTAATTTCGCACTGAAATATACATTAAATAAATGTGACCAAAAGATTATCTTTAAGGACTTCAAAAGATGAATTATATCAGACTGAAAATAAATAACAACAAATAGCAATAACAACTGCTAGATACGTATAGAAAATTCTGACACCCGATCTCACTTGCAATAAGTATACGCAATTTTTGGCGCTTCTTGTTGGGTATTTCGCCTCAAAAATTTTTGTCTTTAAAAAAGACAGAATTTTCTCACGTCTTTTATTACAGATTGATAAATAGTGCTCCTATTTCGCAATA
>NW_026018916.1:6359108-6382042 GCF_020466585.1 Dendroctonus ponderosae
GTAAAAAAATGAATCCGCCTCAACAATATAGAACTTATCTAAGTATACGCAAGTTAAATTCAAAATTTTAAAGAAAATTTCCTACAAAATAAAATTAGTCGGTCAAAATCTGCAATTATCTGCTTCAACTACAACAAGCAAAATATAGTTTAGCTCAAATACTTGCTAACACATTATCACCCCGTTCCACTTGAAAACATTAAGAGAAAACATTAATCCGAGTATTTAATAAACGTTTTGTCTAATTATGAAAATAACCGCCAACCAAGTGTGTCACCTAAATAAATGTAAAAAAGCCAAATTTTAATAGAGCTACAAGTAAGCGACAACTTAATATGACAACTCAGTGAATAATCCCACCAGGTTTGGACTATAAGATTATTATTAACAGCCAGGGTTCCTTCCTGGTCGTTACAAGAAACTGGTTTCCAGAGACTTCCGTGTGTTTATACCTTTAATATACGACCGATTGATACGGTTATCAGTGAGTTCATATGGCTAAAGTTATGCAGCCGTAAATTTCCATTTATTGCCGATTAGAAATTAGGTACGCATTGATGGAAATGCAGTTAAGGCGATAGACGACGATTTTCAGATATGAAACAGTATTTCAGGATTAATTTGCTTGATCTGTTCGTGCTACTCAAGTTGGGGAAATTTCAACTATTGTCGGATTCTTCCTGCGTGATATTGCGAAAATCCAACTTCAACCACGTATAACTGTTTTTAAGAGCGAACTAATTCCCACGCTTCTGCTAAATTCTTCCATGTGTATTAGGCAGTAGTTGCTTTCCCAAGCTCATATATTTTTCCGATCGTTCTCGTTACTATTTTCCTGTTTGCCTCAAATTTTAAATTGGATTCGTTAGTGGAACACCAATCTGCATATTCAAACGTATGTGTTAGATATCAGCCAATTTTTACTTTAAAGTTATATAAACATGAATAACATCCTTGCTTTAAGTAGGTACTTTTAGGTGTTTCTCAGCAACTTCGTTACATATTCGCCATTAACTTTGAGAATAGAAGTTTTGAATGAGTCAATTGATTGTTTTTCCAGTTATTGCCAATTTTCTGCCATCTTTTTCAGGACTGAATAAAATCTCTCATCAATGGTGCAACTTTTCAATTGGCTAATTTGCGCCGCGTTTTCGTTGTTCTTATGCGCGAATCATTTCGCATGCTGTTTATTCTAGAGCTGTGCAAGTAAACATGTGAACGTCTTACTATGCAAAGACATAACGAAATTGATATGAACATCCACACGTTGTAAAACACCTGCAAATCCTTGTTTTATTCGCCTAGGTGCATAAATTGCACTAATCTTTGCATCTATTCAAGTCCAGTTTTGATATCGAGTATTGAAATGCAACTTGTGTGGTACAGATACAATAGCCGGATCTATTAATAATGGAAGCAATCCTCTCTCGAATCTAAGAGCAGAAACACTTGTTGTTGCTTTGGGAGGTCTTTGATATGCACACGAATTTGTCCATAAATTTATTGAGCCATTTTGCAACGAAAAAAAATGCATGTCTTTTCCTGATTGCTTGATTACGGTATCGGGTTATGGGCTAGCTAACCCCTTGTTGGTGGTCCACGTCATAATAAAATAATATCAGATATAAAAGGTAAAAAATCGGCATGGTCGGTAATAGCCTATAATTATTTGTGGCTTTTTTCCCATCGGACTGATGCATGGTCGTACTGCCTTAATATCCGAGAAAATATCATAATTTAGTGTGCCTTTTATATTGTGTTTCGATTTTTTTACTTTTGTGTCCAAACGTTGTTATTAATTTTCTATTGTGCCACTAATAACAGATGTACGAATATTTTCGTTAATAAATCTACATCCTAGCAGGCTGTGATTCTAACTATACAGGGTGTCCTGTAAGCACATGATCAAAAGGGTTTAGGGGCATTTTTTAACTCAAAAGAAGGCAATCTGCCCTAACCTATATTAAGAAAAAAAATTGTAGGTTGTCTGATTTGATGGTGAAATTTTTCCCAAAAAAAGTGTTATGTGAAATGTCGAGGGAATGATACGATCAATTTTAATAAAAATCACAGTGCATTTGTTCCTATGTAAGATCAGATTAATCAGAACTTTTCCTACTTTGACATGTTTGTGCTCTTTATAAAACCTTGAAGAATTCATAGTTTTTGCGCATGTCGGTTTCATTTTTGTTTTCCTCAATAGAATCTTCAAATTCCTCAAATGTTTGACTCTGGACGCTTCCATTGCCATTTATCTTGAATTCTTAGAATGCAGTATGTATGATTTTGCAGTTTTTTTCCAAAAATTGGCTCAATTTACGACACGATTGCTCCCTTATTTTTTTCAATATCCAAGACTATTACGAAACACCCAGATAATACCTAGATCTAATTAATCAATAGAGATATTTAGAAATAATCATTGAGAACAACTTATCCATTGAAAATTTAATTTAATCTATAATTATGTTATTAAACATTACTTGAAAATTATTCACATATGAATTGACGGTGTTTCACATTGGCTCTAAGTTGAGAAAAATTTTTGTTTAAGGAACTTAGTTATCTACACCGTTGGCATGTTATAAAGACTAATATGAATAGACACTTTTGCCTTAACTTTTCCTTTAACTCCCCAAACTTATTCAGTAAGAATATATTTTTTGCAATTTCCCTACATAGAGAAGTTTTTGAATCACCTTTCATATCAGCAAATACATCCGTTTAAAAATTATATCTAGCATGTTTATCACTTATTATAAAGCGAACAAAATCCATTAGGACGCACTATTAAACAAATTGCTTCGTGATATCAATTTAACAATCAGAAAGACCACCAAGATTTCAATACGCGTCTCGTAACAAAGGCAAGGAAGTTTTACTACAGCATTTTGCTTAAGTACCTCCATACGAGAGCCAATTATAACAAATAATAAGGAAATTAGGCTTAAGTATTTCAACTAAGTACCCTTCTTTCGTTTAAACGCATTGTTAAGGACGTGAAGTTCAAAGTAGTGGCGCTAAGAAACATTACCGCACCGAACGGAAACTTTAATAAAATTAATTAGGCCATTAAGCAACTGAAGAAAAAACACAAATGGGTTCCAGCAGTATAAATACCAATTTTCATATCTCATGGCTATTAACTAGGCTCAATACTAATGGTAGTGGTTATTTTGTTTAACCTCAATTGTAAACACCACGGTTGGTGGTAACATAAGCGCGCTGGGTCTTTCCAATATTTTATCGGCGCTTCGAAGCCACATAGATTATTCAGGAAATTTACTTCTTGAATAAGTGGCTCTACAGTAATCTTCCTAACAGTAAGGAACGCGCATCAGAATGAACCATCAATTGCATATATTAAAAACTGGTAATCACCCAGACAAGTTTCCCAATATTAGTTAAAATCCATAAACAATTTCTCGATTTTCATCACTGGCAGGCGCCAAGCGAACACCTACGAAACGCTAATGTGTTGTAATATCTCCGCAAAAGAAATTAAGACGTTTCCTATATACCACCTATATGAGGGCCACGCCTCAAAAAATCGGCATTCTACACGATTGTCTATAAGACTTTTGAACCATTATTGAGACAAGTCGAAGATAGGAAGGCACAACTTTACTTAGACACCAGCTCGCAAACGAATAAACAGGTATATGAGATGAGAAATCATCAGGAGTGGACTCGCTTTTATAAGAACAATACATGTATGCAAAATGGTTGCACAGGCCAGATCAAAGTGTGTGAAAGTGTTGGGAAAATATCTAAAAAATTGCACTCAGCTGCAAGCTGAAGGGTCGTAGTATAGAGCTAAATTAGCAATGGTTAGTAAAGGGTTTTGTTTCTAATACACTCTTTATAAATATGGACTATTTGAAAGTTAATTGTAGTGCCGAAGCTTAATTAAAGAAACTATTTTTGAAACTGTGAAAATATTATTTAGTTTAGTTAAAGTAACTTTTTCAAGATTTAGATAATTATTTAAAAGTTTTACTATGTTTACGTTATAAAGAGTGCATACCAGTTTTATTCGAAGAAATATATAAACTTTGTAAAAATTGATGACAATAAAATCCACAATGTGTTTTTTTATTATCTAATATGAAACAATTTTTGTAAAATTGTGTTGAAATATTAATTCTTATAAAATTGTGTGAGAATTCATTAAAAAATAGTTTCTCCTTATCAAAACATTAGTTATTATTTACACAATGCTAATGAGAAAAAAACTGCGGAAAAATGCATTCTGAATATCTACATGGATGTTTGTGATTAATTGAGTTAAGGGCCTCAATCAACGTTCATTGTGTTTTCTGAGGTGCCGGTCCTGATCCAGCCTTGAACCTGTATCTCGAATACTAAAATACGGTTTTACTTTAGAATAAATTAATTCGTCGGCCTCACCTACACACATGGTCGCTTTTCTGCTCCATATCTTCGTTAAAACTCAATTATCGACCAATCTGTAGTACTTTAGCATGGCAAATGCCGCACTATTTGCCATAGAAATTATTGCGAAAATCGCATGTTTGTCTGTCTTAATAGCCAACCATATTTAATATCTTGAGCAAACAAGTCAGAGAATGGAATTGATGTCAGTTGAGTTTAAGTGTGAAGCATTTTGAGATTTGATTTTAGCATTGTTGTTATGGAATCAACAATTTCTATTATTCATTTTTACTTCCTCGTTTCCTTTTGTGTCTGTTTGTTTTTTTGAAAAACGTGTCAATTGCTTCATTGCCAAGATTTTTTTGGAAGTTGTGTTTTTGATTTATATCTTTTTTTATTTACATTTCTGACGCAACTAAGGGTTAATTTGGCTAATACATCAAGTCATTATTCTTTATAGTTATTTCTCAAATCTTACAGTTTTTGATTTCACTGATCAATTGCACATCGGTAATCTGAAGAAACGTCATTTAAACAAGCACCAATGAAAACGCTCAATCAAATCCAGCTCAAAGTACTAACAACATAAATTTATAAAAAGTAATATTTTTAAAAACCCAACTCAGCAATTGCTCTCAATTGAAAATAACTCAAATTTCAAAAAGTTGAAGAATTTAGTTCCAAAACAGGAGACTACAATTTAATAGAGTTCTGAAAATATTTAACCAACCGATATTTGAAAAATCTGATTTTAACTTGCTTGGTAGAGAGGTTTGATAGACCTTCCAGACTTTGACTTGAATGATCAAAAAATGGTGTAATCGTTAATGTCTGGTACACAACAAATTTTTAGCAATTGTGATAAACTGCGATTTTTCCTTAAAATTCCAGCTCCAATTAGAAACGGCTAATAAGATAAGTTGGCCGTTCAGTTACCTATTAGGTTTTTTATCGTTTTGCCGGCAGCTTTGTTTGATATGAGAGTTTGGAATCGTCCTGGTGTAGGATAATTCACAAGTCCTTAATGAAGGCTAAAAAATGAAGTGAAATAATGGCAAAAGAGCAACAGATGGTGACGCCAACGCGTCATTTTGACCGTCGTGTCTTCGTCCACGTGGGCCTGATGCACTTTCCGGGGGCTTGGCTCGCGCTATACCGGTCTGAGCTTTCGCTAGAGCTTATTCCATCCTTAAAGCAACACAAATTTTTGCAAATTAAAAAAAAGAACTTCAAAAAGCCCCAAATTGCTCTTTAAGTGCATGATTATCTAATAATAACGTCCGAAGTCAAAGTCAACTTACTTGCAGAAAATCTCGTGGTACTTAAAATGTATTTTTTTACATAGTGCAAAAGCGGATTAACTGAATAAAAGATGCAAAAAGAAAGAGTAGATAAAATATATTCACAAATTTCCTCCTAATTTCCTATTTTGACTTCGACTTTTAGATTAAAATTTAATTGAAATCCAATTACTTTTTAGCTAATGAGCACAGGTTGAAGAAGTATCAACACATTTTTTATAATTTTAGATACTCCAATGACTAACTCGATTTCAATCCTCTCTTCGAGACTGTGAAACTGTGCCTATGCGGATGGAATAAACTCTACCAAAAATTAGTTCTTCTTTGCGCAAAAAGCATTGTCAAAATCCGCACATAAAGCAAGCATATTATTAGACAGTGTTTTCAATTCCCTCCAGAATAATCGACTGTATTTTAGGGCTCTAAAAGAAATTTAGGAGAGGTTTTGACTGTTTTTATCGAAATTTAAGTGAAAATTATACAGCGGCCGTTATTTATTCGAAAACGGCTCGGCTACCGTAGAATTTTCGCTGTATAAATAAATGCACAATTTACGGGATGTTCTCTTTATGGCCAATTGCAACTGCCCACACACTTTAAATAAATTGTTTATTTACTTGGGGTCATTCGATTTGTAAACAAATTAAATTCAAACTCAAGATGACACTGCTAACAGCCGTTTTTGTTTAATTCAACAAATTCAAATGATCTTTTTCTCAAGAACAAAATAAAATTATGAAAAACGTCATTTGCTTCCCTCGCCGAATCGCATGCAATTTTTTATAAGAGAAATACTACCTTCACTGTTAAATTTGGTAAAATATTGAAGAAATAAACAAAATATTGAAAATATTGGAAAAATTAAAAAAAAGAAAGTCTTTAACATTATAAAAGACGGTCTTATATATACAGGGGGTTTCACAGTCGGTGACGAGTATTGAAAGCAATGGTTGAATTAAGAGATAAAGTTAATTTAAACATTTTGGAAGCATTGGGTATTTTTCAATCGAAAAACGTAACGGGAATCTGGAAACAAGTGATAGATTTGTTTCACATTCTCACACTTGGAAGGCCGTAATTTATAGTGATTTGTATCAAAACTGCCAATTTTTAGTTATTTATTTTAAAAAATATTAACTTTGTTCGACTGGAAAAGAATGAATGGCAAAAACCTTTCAGAAACTTCCTACCGCGCTGTATATATTCATTGTAGGTACATTGTAGAAATCCCGTTGAAACTTTTTCTTCACCCCATTTATATACATATAGAGTGAAAAAGAAACATCCAACAATTATTCCATTGGAACGAATATCCTAAAACTGAATGTTTTTTGTGTGTTAGATTCCAAAGCTTTATTGAAAATTCTTACCTCAGGCAGCAATGTGAAACCTGCAGATAAACAACTTGTTGTCAAATACCGAATGTAATTCAGTTGATTTGGTTGCTATTTTCTGGTAACAAATAAATACAAAGAAGCTTTTTGTAATCAAGCTGTGTGGCTCACATCAGGAAAACATTGGCGGTCTTCTAAAGGCATAAGCAACGTTATAAAATATTTGTTTGTCGGAAATACTAATATTTGTACTGTAAAGATCATTAGTAGAGGCGAGTACCTAAAATTTCATAAAATGAAAGAAAAGTTTAAGTTGTTAAAAATATTTTAACAAATGCCATCGTGCAAAAGCGTTGCATTTGCATGATAATTTTTTTTGCTAGCAAAACCCTGAACTGAACAAAGTTTCTGCAGATGGACCCCACAAGAACATGTTATATCAGTCCCGATTCCATACAACGGCCGATAATAGCGGAAGGCACAGATCTTCGATTGGCGGTAATGACGAACCATTAACACTTCAGTCCGGCATTATCCTGGGCCGTATAATGCGCAAACTTATGATTAGGGCCGTGATTTGTTGCCTAAGTACATACAATTATTTGTAATGATATCGAACACTCGTATTTGATGTATCGGGCAACGATTATTTAGTCATTTACCTCGTGATGGATCTCGTGTTCCAGCAAAGCTTTATTTATGGTCGGAAACTAAAATTGTATTTTCAGTTTTCCAGAAAATGATTCAAGATAATTGCAGCCGTTTGCTTTTATTATATTATATTAACATAATAGAAGGGCTTAATTAATAGAACTTCTGTTAATCCAACAGTCGAAGAAGATGTGTTTTAAGCCTGCTTTTTGTGCATATTAACGTGTTTCCATTCTTTCTAGTTCATTCGTATTAGTAAAAATATTCAACCAACGCAAATGCACGTTAGTTTCTAACATTGAAGAAAAATAATCTAACAATAATTGCTTTGAAACGTGAATAAATGAGCAAAGTATCGAATATAAAAAGGACAATAAATTATAAAAAAACACATGAGTAATAACTGGTAATAAAGGTAGTTCCAAGTTTTTACTAATAATGAGGCTTATGAAACATTGATTCCATTAACTACACTTATCTACTTTTCGTTTATTACATTTTGGTACAAATAGTCTTTTTCCTTCCATTACTCTAAGGAAGCTACTTTTCGTTTTAAGGCCAAGAAAAATTAGTTGAATTTTATGAAAATTAGCTCAATATACAAATTATGAACTGAATGCTTAATGACTCTTTAAGTGATTTAATACTATTTTCAATTTGCCAGCACATAAAAATGTAAATAAATGACCAACAAATGCTAAATATGAATAATATTATAAGAACTTGTTTTCTTGGAAATTTTTCTTACTTATGAATGGGCTTGAGTCACCAAATATGGAAAATATTCATTAAGATCACCATTTGCATAATCCCCGGTTCTACCAAATGTTATAAATGGGGAACAATATAAACGACAAACGACTAAAAAAGGCAAATTACAATGTTTATTAATTTTGCTTATATTCATTAATTATGAATATGAGAATTAGTCAAATCGTCCACTTATTTGCTTACTTTCAAACATTAGAATTGAACAGCACTGTCAAAAGTGAATCGATTTTGGATGCGTCCAAAGAGGATTTAACTACCTGCGTGCAAATGTGTTTATTTTTTCACTTTTTCAATATTTTTATTCGCACTTCAAATACCACCGATAACCAATTCCTTGAATAATTAAACATACATGGTTAAAGAGTAACGAGAGTAATTGTTTGAAGTGGATTTTCCTCTGGCTTCTTTTTCAAGTAAACTGCTCCAACTTAAAAGCATGAGAAATTATTTAGAGAAGCTACCAGATTGGTGATAAGTATGTGAAATTCCCTTAGTAATCAGTTTCAATTCCAAGTCCGAAAAAGGAGTTATATGATGGTGATTTCAATTTTGCGCCTTAAATTCCAAAAGCCTGGCAGTTTCGCCCACTCGGCTTGTCCGTCACTGCACCAGGAGCTGCTGGTGAGTGTTCAACATGTCTTATCTTGATGGTATTGTTAATTAAGTATATTAAACGGCTGCTTTAAGTGAAATTTATCACACCTCCAGCCCAGCCTTATGTGGATGGGAAAAAATCTAGGATAAGATAGCGATAATTTGAAAAAACATAAAGAAAACACAAAGAAACAACAGAAATGGTCTGTGGAAAAACGCTAACGAATTTTTACTCGACACACTTCATATGCAGTTTTGTAAAGGAAAATTTTGGAGTTTTCTTCAAATGCGTACCTTTTAGATGTAATTTTAAGTGAAAACGATTTGATTTTTGTCAATATTTACCCCGAAATTTACTTAAACATTTCTTTAGCTGTGAGTTGATATAATTGGCTTCATAAAACCAACCACCGATCAATCAAACGAAAATGGAAACAAAACGTATAAACCAAATCGAATCAAGCTGCATTAAAACGCATGCAAAGTTGTAGGGAGCAAATCCATTCCATTAAATAACTGCTGGCTGTTCGATCGAGCTTTCATTACGAAAACCAACAATTTTAAAAACGGGTTTTCATATATTGGGCGGCCCTAAATTATTATGATTAATAGAAATTGCATGGGCCGCCCCACGGTGCTGAGCCTCATCAAAAGGCGGTTCTCGAGCTACTGGAATTCACTTCTCTTTTACTCCCGATTACATAGACTATTACCAATTAGGAACGGAATTAATTGCTTATTACCTGCCGCAGATGTGGCTTGATTTACATGTTCAACCGCTATGCGTTTTGTTGGTATTTTCCTATTTTGAACGCGTGTTTTCGATGCTTTTTTATTACCTAGAAGGGTGGTAAAGTGACCAAAGGAAAAAGCTGGCAGGTTTATAGTATATTACATAGAATAAGTATATTTTAGATAGGAAGTTTTTTTATGGGGTGTGGATAGGAAATTAAACCGATCCCGAGTTTTAGTCTCTCAGAAGCTCACCCAGAAACGAGCGATCACTTCCTGAGATTTTCCAATTCCAATTTTCTTTTGAAGAAAAACTCCCCTTTGTTATTGTTGATTTTCAGTTCGGAAATGTAAGAAGTGGAACCATAAAGGTCCTCGCAATGTCCATTTCCTAGAATAGGAGTAGTTGCGATTGCACCCCGCACAATTTGCATACAAGTCGCGTAGGTGCTGGCTACAAGGTGTTAAAAACAATTTATGGTTCCGATAATGGAATAAATTTTTTGATAAACGGCTTTTTCGCCTAATTGTAAATAATACTTTTAATAATGCGAATTTATTTACTCGAGACGTGGCGTCGTCGTAGCTTGTTCCACCCACTGTACGAATTAAAACAAAGAGCAACGTGTAAATTAAAATGACGAGGCCATGGCTAAGCCCTTATTTATTTTCCTAAGTCAAAAGATGGAAGGTACTTTGGCAGATGCATGTTGAACGTTGATTGCCCATTTGCTTTGCGGTATACTAGTTTACAATTTTTTAAATGATTTATTTGTTATTGTATAAGAAGCTAGCGGATATAAGAAACCTTCTCCCTTAAAACGGTGTCATTGCTCTTACTTAATCCTTAAAAGTTTGTTAAACAAAATTAATTGAGGGTGCGATTTAAATAACCATTCTATCGCAATTTCTACCAACTTTTCCATTTCAGGTGAAGTTGAAACCAAACATTTTCAAGATTTCCCAGAATTTTAACTTTTCCTTTCCACTAACTTTGAACATTTTTGCGCAAATATATTTCTAAGCTTCCGTGGCTACAAATTTTCTCAAAACCAAAAGATCATAGTTGAAGCGTAAAAATTAATTTGATTTTGCTTTCACTGATGTGATCTTCTCACTCACTGAAATATTCAAATGGCTTAATTTGCTCACTTTTTAATATTGCAAACTGTTGATTAATTACAAGCTTTAAAACAGACCTCGTTTAAGTTTTTTCGCCGTAGTGGATTCTATTGACAATAAAATTAAAACATACTAACGAATTTGTCTGTACATGCTTATTTATTCAAGCTGGACATTTATGTTTACTAAAATTTAAATATATTTCTATTTACATACATATTGATATCACTATTTATTCTGGACCTCAAGCAACAGCTTTTAGAAGACTTGTGCCATTCAATAGAATTTTTTTGAGTCTTAAAATGACTTTTGCATTAAATTATGAAGGATATGTTTGTTGGGACAGATCAGTAGAAAATGATGGTTGAAAAAGAAACTAAACTAGAAGTAATTGTGAACAACAAAAATTGCAGAACAAAAACTGACTCAAATTGTACATACTCAATATAATTAGAAAAAGATCTTTATGTGAAACCTAAATTCGTCTTCTTCTTTACAGGTCACACCCAAACTATGATTTCTCTCTATGTTTTTGAGAAAATGCTTTTGCGTACACATCACATCTGAAAATTTTCTTTCTATCTTGAAAAGTTGTGGCTAATTGCGATTGAAACCGTCAAAATATTTTCTTACGAATGTGAAGTTTCTAACCGTCCGCATAACTCACACTGAAATCTACTTTATATAGTTGAATTTAATGTGAAGATTCAGATAGGATTTTACTAGAAACTTTTGAAATCACTAATACTTGGTTCTCGTGCTATTTTACGTGTTCTTCCAATTTTCAATTTTTTTTTGCTGAAAAAAACCCTTATTGGTCTATCGCATCTTATTGCAGTTATTTTCATATATTTTTCAATGTGAGATATTTGCTCGTAGCGCGTCAGAAATCGATGTCAGTCTGCATATATCGCTTGTATGAAAATCTTCTAATTCAAGCACCTTTTATGTTGGTTCAAACGTTGCTCGCTTCAGAAATGGAAAGCAGAGATCGTAACTGAAAAAGTTTCTTTATTTGATTGCTAATATCTGAGACAAACTTTCCACATTTCCGGCGCATCCCGAATTTTTCTTGCTTGGTTGTAACTGAATGCTTTTCTTTGGACTCTTCTTTCAACTCATCATTTTCTTATTTATACTCAGCTTCAGACTAGTCGTTTTCCTGCTTATCAGACAATTTTCAAACAATTACCAAAATTTACCGGTTTTTGCTTAGTTGAAATCTCTTTTACTGCTCGTGACTGGACTCTACATGAACTTGCTGTATGTAACCTATCAATTGAAATGCGTAGAACTGAACATGAACACGACTTTATTTCTTTCAGTTCGACTTACCGTTATTCGGCTCATTCAATTACCAACAATTACTCGTTGAAGGAAAAATTCGCAATCGTAAAGGTGCTAATTTAATTAATGAGCGCTTAATTCTATCGTGAAGATGATTAATAACAGCAAATCTAAACACGCCCGTAAACGGAAATGGTTAAACGCGTTTTCTTAGATATTCATCTTTATTGACCTGGGCAGTTTTAGTAACGACTGAATGCATGAAGAATAGTATGCTGATTTAATTTTTCGAGTTCTCTTTATAGCAGAGTTGGAACATTGTTAAAAATATGTTTGCTTGAAGCGTTCACTTTTTAAAAGTTCAAAAATTATTGTCAAAATTGTATTTTTCGACAAAAGTCCAAATGTATTATGCGTCTGCACAGTTGATGCTGATCAAAAATGTTGAGGTTTATTTTCATTAAAGGAATTGCATTTATGAAATTGCCAGGAATGAAGTTTTAAAGTTCAAACTAGTTCTAGTTTAGCCAGATCAATAATGAAGTAATTCAATTTGAGAATCTCTAAATTGAGTTTTTGATACTTACATATTTTCTTGTTTTGACTAGAGCGAATGCTGAAAATTGTGCGAATAAAGCATTTTTCCGTTTTGATAAAAATGTAATTTTCACTCAATAATTGATTTACATTAAGAATGTTCTCTTTAGGAAGCGCAATAATATTTAAAAAAATACGATGTTTTGTACCATGAAACATAGACAGTAAACATTTTTTTAAATTGATTTTGCGAAAACATACGAGAGAGAGACAAAAAAATTACTATTAAAGAAATATTTTGTTTGACTTTCAAAGGGGAAACCTCAGTCCCTCGGTTCTGTCGAAATTCGATACGATAACAAGCGACAAGTAAAGTAACAAATGTGAAAACTCCTTATAAAGTTGATTCATACGGATTATTTCCTTTTTCGAGTGCCCAATTATAATTATCGTGTCAAATCGAGCGGGGCAACGAGGTGCTAATTAAAAAGAACAATTATTTATGGCTGTCGTTGGACGCGCAACAAGAGTCAAAACAGTTCTTTGTGTTGCAAAGCGCTGGCTGATAAATCGAATTGATAATTTCTAGTCGAGGAAAGCTCGGTGACAAAAATTCAAACCCAAATCATTCAGACAAGCTTGCAAGCAAGCGAGCTGAACTTTATTCGAGACATGCAAATTTATATATATCTAAAACTTTGAGCGGAGATAAATACGAATAATTATATGTATTCTCATGTGTAAATTATAAACAATCACGGGGTTATTGTGCATTTACATTAGATCTTTTAACATTACAGATCTAATAAACACAATAGTGTAGAATTTTATTCCCTATTCTAGAATAAGTTAGTAAAATTTGTCATTCTGTTTCGATGAGCATATAAAAGACTCAACAAGAAATCCACGTTTTGTTCATGAAGTAAATTGTTATAAAACTTGTAAAATAATTGGGTAACCCAGTTGGCACACTGTTTTATCTGTAATTATGATTTAAAAAGCTCTTTTCCATTTGACGGAACTTGGCCGCATCCTGCATAATTATAATAATTACTGTTGACTTCAGAATGCATCAACAACATGAAAGCGGCCAATTTTATTAAATACGTTTAGCACATACTTCCACCTCATTTGCCTCAGATGCGCAATTACCGCAATTTTCGTTTATTTATCATCAGCAGTTTACTTTGTAAGCATAGATTTTTTGCTGAAAGTAAAATATTTCAATTCTTTCGACTTCTTGGTAGGTTTTAATTAGAAATGACGTGATGAATCTCTATCGATATACACAATTCCCGTTCTAAACAAGACGTCAACTCTTTAGGAATTCTCCCTGTTTGGCGAATTCTGTAGGCGAAAAATCAGCTGGTTTTCGTGTAGGACGCGGATTTAGTATAAATAATTTTACAAGTTCAGATATCTTAACGGAACTGTTGGACATAGACGAAGAAAACGACTTTTTAATGGACGCAGTACGTTCTCTAAAGAAAGATTTACCATAGATTTGCAGGTAGTAATTGGCCTTTACAGGTCGGCCTCGTATTCCCGTCTGAAAAGGTGTAAACCTAAACACAAAGTGACAGGAAGGTGTGTCCAACAACATCCATCCTAATGCTCGAAAAAAAAATCAGGCAGATTCACCCGTTGTGCGTTCGTCAAGCCAGACAAAGACTTTCTTGTTTAACAGAATATGCCCATTATAAGCTAATAAACTCCGTATAATGTGTTGGTGAAACACCCTAAAGGAGACCTATCGCACTATGGAAATACAATGTAGGTTCAAATACTTTGTGTTCAGGTTATTTACAGTTTTATAGGCGTCAGTGAAATTTATTATGATGTTTATGAATCAAGAACCCCACCTTTTAAAGGTTTAACTTCTGATGTTGCGTTATAGTATATTCTTTGGTTCCATTATTCAGTTTGATAGATTGACCGGTTTCGTTTTGTTTTTCAAATTTTTTCAACAATTTAAATTGAAGCTTTTTATGCACGAAGCAATACAAATCGTCATTAAACCGTGGAAACTGTGCAAAAAACGGAGAAACTTTAGAGTGCGTAAACAATACAAAAATGGGAATAAATACATTTTGGATTTGCGTTACATTAACATCTCTATATTCAAAAATAATGTTGTCCGGGTTTATTGCCGCCAAACCAATTATTGTTTGTTTATAAAGTTTTCAAAATTTAATACTTATTGGAACGTTAAGTATTAATATGACTTGCAAACTTATAAATACAATTATCTTACTTATTGAGCAAATCAGTGTCGTACAATTTAATCTGTATGTACTCTTTATGTACAATGTATTGACTTTATCATCTTTTCCAGGCTTACAAAAGTTTAATATTTCGATATAACCCGAAAGTAAATTAAGAAACTACAATGAAAAATAGTTTATATTAATTAAAACCCAAACTGATCCTTGTTTCTTCTTTGAACATTTGAAAACGGTTTGAATACAAAATGCTATAAATTTGGAAGTTTGTAACTAAAATAACCATATTAGGAACCGGGGGGTTCGTTTGTTGCAGTGTTCTAACTTCTAGCTAAAAGTTGCCAATTTCACTTTACAAACAAGGAGGTACAAGTAAAACTTGAAGAAGCGTTCCATATTGGCAAATTACGCCCAACGCAAATGAACCTTCTTTAACATAGATTCTTTACTTACAGCAATCGAAAAAAAATGCGCCTTAAAGTAGCCTTATTTTCAATTTTCATTTCTTAATCAAGGGAAATAGCAACTGGTTATCGTTGATAGTTATCGGCGACTTCTACTGCGACCACCCTCCATAGTTCTTGTCAAAAGTACCGGTGATTGATGGCTGTTAGGTTCTAAACAAACGGGCCTTTGAGAGTATTAGTTAAGTGCTGACAACACCTATTATTTAATTGTTAGTGGTCTTCCCGGTCCTCGAAGACCTGAAGAGCAGTACCAAGAACCTTCGCGAGTCATTAATCATTTGGAAATTAACCCTGTAATGCGTCGAGTTTACCAGGGTGAACCTTAGATCGAGCAGTTTTTTTTATTCAAATAATTACTTTCAAGCTATACCCTCAATCTGTATCTTTTCAATTCCAATTGATCGATTAGTTAGCGACCTGAATGATTTTCACTGAATGCACCAAAATTATAAAACAGCCAGATGGTTTGAAAGTAAAATCATTGCCTAAGCAGATAAAGGATAATTTAATTCACTGATAATATAATTTTAATAAATTAATCGCAATTTTTTGGGGGTTTTTGATAGTAATTCCTAATTTATCCGCTTTTTTCTGGCTTAATTTGATACACGCTTGTTAAAGAACAACCAATATTTTCCTCAGTTAAACCCGTTGCTAAAATTGATCAGCTTGTTCAGAGTATGTATGCTGTAAATACAGACATAGTGAAATGTCTCCATATTCTTAGTATAGATGAGGACTGCCTATGACTACAGTTTGCATAAAAGAAAGCGAATTAGAACCCCAACACATCTTTTATATTGCAACTTTAAGTGTTGTTCGTTTTAAAGCAAGCAATAAGTTAGTTGGACGTAAGAAGAAAAAAAGCGGTAAAACTAAGCATTAAATTTATGTGACAAAGTCATCACGTACATCCCGGACATGAACAACTAACCACTTGACTTAGGTATTTAAACGAAGGACTGTCTTGTTTTTATTGATATTAAAG
The DNA here is from genome assembly GCF_020466585.1 of Dendroctonus ponderosae. Classification (NCBI taxonomy): domain Eukaryota; kingdom Metazoa; phylum Arthropoda; class Insecta; order Coleoptera; family Curculionidae; genus Dendroctonus; species Dendroctonus ponderosae. The sequence continues at coordinate 6,375,510 of NW_026018916.1, forward strand.
CGTGCCAGTCATTTGTCTTCATATGGAGACGGTGCCAATTAAGCTGACCTGAAGAATTCGGTACGCTTATTTATAGCTCTTGATGCAATATTGTTGGAACGGATAAATGGAGGATAATGCTTAAATTGACTAATGATTAGGGGCGATTTTAAAAATTATCAAAAATGCAGGTTACATAAGCGCTTCAAATAGTTCATTTTGCTAAATTACCTTTGTTGCTCAAAGAATCATTGATGAAAAGAGAAGCTGAAAACGAGATAAGCATTGACAGTATCGGAAGTTTCGGTTCTACTCCAATTATATTTTATACACTGAAAGTAGGTATGCTTTTTTCAAGTATTTTACAATTCTACATTTTGGATGAAAGTTTTAACGTAAGAAGGAAATCAATTAAATAAGGGCCAGTCTCTGTCTATTGGAAATGTTGTTCCAACAGAGAATGAAGTCAACAGCCAAAAATGTTAACTATTTCGTATCTGAAGAGTCCAGCGCGTGTTTCAATAAGCGCCTTGCATCTAAAGCAAACTTTGTTGTTTGACAAAATCGCCCTCTACCCCTGATGAAAATTTTAGCCAAAAACCGAAATTTCACAGGTGTGTTTACTAAACTCAGTGGATTGTTTCCGACTTAAAAAGCTCTACAATAAGAAAAGATCACTTATTTGAGGTCATAATAAGAAAGATAATATGGTTGGTTAAAGATCGGTGTATCGGTGATTGACCGAAAACCGCTTAAAATGAGCCAAAAATTTTATTATTTTGGATCTAAAGCTGCTGTCTTACTTTCTTGTTTCTTTGTCATCAAAGCGATGTAGAAATGGAAGCATGTTAAGAGAGTTACTATTTGCCGAAAAAATCTACTTCTACCCCTTATAAATATTTTCGTCAAAAATGAAATTTTTACATGCATTTTTTTGTGCTCAATGGATTGCTTTAGGCTCAAGAAGCTTCCCAGGATGCATTTATAAAGTATTTGAGTGAGATCGGTGTATCGGTGATTGACCGAAAACCGCTTAAAATGGGCTAAAAATTTCAATTACTTCGCATCTGTAAGATCTTGCACGTTTTTCACTAAGCGCCTTGCATTCCTTGTTTTGTTTGCAATGATGCATGGAAATCAAGGCATTTTGGAAACTTAACATTTTTTGAAAAATCTACTTCTACCCCTTATGAAATTGTTGGTCAAAAATCAAAATTCCACATGCCTGTTTTTTTGAGCTTAATAAATTGTTTTCGATCTATGAAGATGCGCAAATGTATATGTAACGTATTGGAGCCAGTATATAATAAGGAAGCTATGATCGATTAAAGATCGCGAGTAATCAAAAACCGCTTAAACAGACCAAATTATCCCTTGACCTCGATGGGAAAATAACCTATTTTCCGTTTTTCATATCTTCGGAGGAATATCTAAATTAAAGTCCTGAATATGCCAAAATCCATGCACTTTTGCAGCAAAAGCTACTCAAGTAAAAAATTCATCCAGCTAGTTGATTTCCGTTATCTGCAAGTTGAGCTCAAACATTTTCTCTGGTGGGAATTAATGAGTTGCTTTTGATATAATTGAATGTTGGGGGTTTCTCAGCCTGGTCGCTACAAAGCTACCTTACCATAAAACGTTCAGTATCAGCAATAACCATCGGCTCTGGCCATATTCTCTCGCAATCAGTTAAGGTTGATTGATTGTTTATATCCCCAGCCAGCGAGAATTCGACTTTTTAAACAACATTCCGGAAAATAAAATGCGATAAATATAGAGATCCTAAACTGAACGGAATCTTATCGCCGGTAAAGTTCGAATTTAGTGGACAAATTTTGAGTAGATTTTATGGACAATTTTAAAATTCCGTGTCGCTCAATATTTTCCCGGTAGATTCCCATCGCCACAACAAAAGAATAAGCTGCAACCATTAAATCAGTTCGAACCTGATTGAATTATTTGAAAATCATCGAACCATCTTCACGCATCAAAAGCCATTGACAAGCGAAACAGTAGCAACGAGACCCTGTCACATTACTTCGATGTGGTTGGTTTATCGATGCGACCCATCATGTTATTCAACATTCTGAAAATGGACAACATCTTGATAAATGGCCTTCAATCCCATTATTTATTTCACTTGATACCAATTGGACTCAATTCAACGTCGACTGGTTTACATTAGGAGCTTGAATTCAACTATACCCACTTATATTTGTGCTACTTGCACCAGCTCATCATCAATTATTAATTTATTTTCCAGTATCATTCATGGTTCGCATTTGGTTCTCTTCAGGCCTACCATTAAGGCGTAAGAAATGTGTATTAGTTTTAGTCTAACTAGGGAATGAAGTGAGTTTCTCCTTCCACTGCAAAGGCTTGTGAGTTTTCAACCAAGAAGCTTCTTCAGTTGCCAAAACTATAAATCGTGTTAAACACTTCTGCATTCAGAGCCCGCCCAAAAGTTCTATCGTGTTTTTAATCTAATAAGTTGAAACTAAGCGGATGTCTCGGCAATAAGACTACGTTTAATCTACAAGGATAATTGTTTAATAGAGGAAGCCCAGCCTTAACCTTAGAGCACCTGACAAAGCACCTTGTACGGATCGTTTGTATTTTATGGGCCAGCTTAATTTTCCCATACTTATTTGGACATCAGAATGCAAAAGTGCCCTTTTAATTGGCGAGCTATTGTTCTGGTTCGGAAGTATATTATTATTTTGCTATTATTCTTAATGCGAACTGTTGTAAGCAACCCGTGCAATCGACATCAGTGTTTAAGGCAACATCAGAGCAATTTTTCTAGGCTTTTAATTGAATCAATGATGTAACGATGCATGAATCAGTTCAGACATGGTTTTTGCTTCGATTGGAGATTTGAATGGCATTTTTCGCCATTCACTGGCTGAAGGTATGTACGGATTTCGCAAAAACAAACAATTCGTAGCAAAAGACCGTATTTGAGGTACAGTCAATTTCACCGTCTCGCATTGATTGAGAAGGCGTGTTCATTCATGAATTACTTTTGCCGCATATTGACGAAACGTAACTTTTCAATGCTAGATGGTTTTTTGCTTGATTCCAATTGAGGAAAATGCTCTCGATGTCGTCGACTTGTGCCCACAACATGTTTTTGCCTATCGTGAGATGTTGAATGGAAAACCCATGCCAGCTTGTGTATCCACTCAATGTTTCAGGGAATTTGTTGGAGCCATTTTGATTAGGAACATTATTTTCCTGCTTCAATATTCACTGAATGCGATGAGAGGATTTTTAAAAAAATACACTTTTTAAGAAGTTCAATTCGGTGAATTAATTTTGCTTAAAATTATGTTCCAGCTTCCAGCTTTTTGAAATTGGTTGAATAAACTTGCCTTTTCTTCAGCAGCTTTCTGCAAGCAGATCAGACGATTAGATTGAAAGTGAAATGTATGAGTTATCATTATTCAACTAGATCGAGTCTGATTTGATCCATCCGGCAAGATAATGGGAAACTTAATACGTTGTGGAAAAAATTGAAAAACTAATTGCAGTAATACACTGTATATCAAAAGTGTCACGGGTCTCGGTTTATCATGCGCGCGAAACGCCGAGATTATAATAATTTATTTCGAAAAATGGCCCGAGGTGGCGACAGAGCGGTTCTTCGTAATTTACGGGATGGCGATTCCACCGACTTTAATTAACAATTACCGGTGAACCCCCTAATCTAAATGTAATTAAATATTGCCAAAGGGACGCGCGTAAATGGGATGACGACCGATAAAAAGACAAAATGACAAATTAAAAAAAGATCTGTCCGCTTAATTTTTGTACTATTTATAAACTGTTACTATCAGCTGGAGGTTCTTCAAAATAGAGCACCATACAAAGTATTTATTTTCTTAAATTTTCTCTGAAATTGGGAAAATTATCATTAGTCGACACAAAAAAAGGGCTCTTGACCCCCATAACCCCCTTCTGGGTCCGCTTTTGCTCTTAGAGCAAGAATCCTGCAAGTTTTGCTTTTAAATAACCGATACACAACAATAAAATAATTTCAGACTGTTTCGTATTGGATTTTATAATTTTGGTGACAATCATACAGCAAATTAAACCCATGACTCATCGAAGGGACCATCAAGCACAAGATCATATCATTCTGTAGCTCACGGCCTTCAAAATATGATAAAATCGTTAAAATCGCTTGAGGATTTTTTTTTAAAGCGTTCAAAAGGTTCAGTTTACGGGCAACGAACGAAATACATAGCCGGTAAATATGTCGGTATAGAGTGTTTTGGTGTGATGCCTCTAAGGAAAGTGCGTTGCTTCTAAGTAGGTGCGTTAGATCATCCTTTAAGTTTTCAATTTAATTTCGATCTTCATTGTGTGGTCAAGTTGAATGTGTGTATTTTGAGGATTAATAAGAATGGGATTGAAAGAATGGGAATAAATGGAGCGATATAAAATGGAGGATGGGGCGCCAGCTTGCGGATAGCTGGTAAAAATATCTCTAACCTATAGATTCTTTAGCTTATACTGAGTATAGTTTTTTTGAAAAGCAACTGAAGTCTAGTAATGAGCAAATCAAGACCAAGACCAAAACTTGCATGATCTTGGTATTGTTCTTGCACAGAGTCTTGTCAGTTCCTGTTTTTAAGACATAAATATAAATTAAAAATATCTAACGGTATTAACCATTTTAAAATATAGGTAATAATAACTATTACACAATAATAAAAGAATCTGAGTCTGTTTGCTTTTTGATTTTCGTAAGATCTTATTAATCGTAAAGTCTGAAGTTTTCGAAAGTACAACAATTTTATTTATTATCTAGTTCAAAATTATTTGACTTTGCTCCTTAATTTTGCGTTTTCTCACTTAAAGTGAATCGTTGGTATGTTACGCGTTTAAAACAACCTTATTACTATTTTTAGGGCTGTGATGTTACAGATTTAGTGCGCTTCAATATCGAATTATCTTTTGCAAAAGCCTTGCGAGAGTCTTGCCCTTTTTGCAAGACCAAGACCAGTCTTGCTACTCATTCTTTGGCGATGGTTTATTTCCTTCCCCTGACGTGTCAATTTGCGATTATTTGGTAAATGTTTAGAAAACACAGCTGCATTTAACGCTTTTTTATTAGTCCCAACACTTCAATGTGCTGTTGAACTGTTCTAAAGTCAGTCACTATTAGTTTCATTCAGGCTCATTTACAAAGTTGCAAATCTTTAAATGTTTCACATTTTGCACTAATCTCATTACCGGTTTCACTGAGCTGACTGAATGAAAAAACCCTCACCTAAAAAGTGCCAATTGAATAAATACCAAACATTCAGCGCGTTCGTTTATTTGATTGCTGAACGAAAAACGAGCCATATCTATGTGCCAAAAATTTAAATAAAACACTTATAAAAAGTAACGTTCCTATGACAAACCAGTTACGGATAAATTACCAATGCAAATCGAATCGACAAATATAGATATAATCTTGTAAAAGCCTGTTGTTTATACTTTCAGCGTTAGACATGAATGGGTTTCGAGACCGCGTTTCGTAACGTTCTCGTAGGATTTCGTAAGAAATCACCTTATATGGCAATTCATGAATGGAGCATACATGAAATGATGGAAACACGTTTGGATCATCAACAGATTATATCATACAGCTTGTGTAAATAATTGAAATATGAATATGGAGAAAGACTATTTAGATGACCAATATTTTAAGCAGGTCAATTAGATGTGGTTTTCCTCTTCAACTCCCCATGCAGAGGATTGTTTTCATTTTATATATGTTGAGCTAAAAGGGGTTTTCCCAGAAATGGCAATTTTTATAAAAAGGACAGTTTTATGGAACAAGAAGAATTTTTTTTGAGTTGAGTATATTTAACCATCCTCTTGGTATAGACTGTATTTTCGACATGGAAACAATTATAATTCATTGTACATACTTTCCTGACTCTCTTCCAACTTCAAATCAAAGTTAATTCCTGGGTTTCAGTCATTTATTGTCTCTATTTATCAATTAAAATACGTTTAGGTGTATTTTCCACCATCATCAGATTTCCTAAAATAACAGATAGTTAAAAACAAAATTTCATTAATTTAAAAAACAGTCACAGATCATCAACAGCCTCATCATATCACACACTAAAATACATCACAATTGCAACACTTTAAAACATTCTAAAATTAATTAGGCCTAACAGGTGATTAGTCAGGACAATCAAATTTGGACTGGAGAGACTAGAATTCTTTGTTCAGATACTTAAATATTTTTACTTACATGTGTAGCGTTGTTGTTACTTTATGGAAAAGTGAAGGCAAAACTGGCAAGAGAAAAGAACCAGAAAAACTTTTTGACCAGATGCAAGAACCTTGCCGTCACACCAAAATTTATACAGGTGAGGAGAAGGGAATTGAATTTTGGGAACGGACAGAATCAAATAAAATATTTGAAAGTTTTGGACGTATTCTATATGCAATGTTTAAATATAATACTGAGCGATTGTTGTTCCAAACTGAATGAAATTAACAAAGACATTAATAATGTTAAAATATCGTTACAACAAAAAACA
>NW_026018916.1:6383041-6398331 GCF_020466585.1 Dendroctonus ponderosae
CTAATCACCTGTTAGGCCTAATTAATTTTAGAATGTTTTAAAGTGTTGCAATTGTGATGTATTTTAGTGTGTGATATGATGAGGCTGTTGACGAATTGTGATTGTTTTTTAAACTAATGAACATTTTTTTTTAACTATCTGTTATTTTAGAAAAACTTATGATGGTGGAAAAATACACCGAAACGTATTTTAATTGATCAATGGAGACAATAAATGACTAAAACCCAGGAATTAATTTTGATTTAGAACAATTATAATGCAATCCTTAGAATTATATCCTATAAAATCGAGATCCAATTGCGTTCTCTACCATCCCAAGCAATGATTCTCACGTGGACTGAGGGCCTTATTAGCGACTTGATCGGCGGTAACTTAACACGCTATCACTCCAATTTAAAGCGCGAAATTTAACTTACGTTGCCCACGGTCTTGTCATAATTTTTAATTTTAATTAGAGAACATAGTTGGGTCAAATTATCGATATCAAGGCTGGATTTTGTGGCCAACATCCAAGTCGCCTTTCAAAAAATTAGCTTCTGGTAAAGGTCTGAGCCTAGGGATCGTGTTGCAAACAATTTACATAGAAATTTACACTAAAAAAACAATGAATTTATAAAGTAACATAAAGATGCCTATAATCTAAAAAAAATTTGCAATGTTACTAAATTGTTGCACTTACCCATGATGAAACATCCACGAAACACAAGCGTACATGTGGGTAGTGAAATAAATTGCATTAGCATGGAACTGAAACCATTTCGACGGTATCGATGCCGGTGCAATATCGATACGTGATGCCATTGGCCCTGTGGGCATCCCATAATTTCGATTTTTAATTACGAGAAATAATGTGATAGAACTGGAAACTCGAGCCTCGTTACATGGACGTGGTTTATGCTGATGGACCAACGGGATCGTTTTTCTTTGGGCTCACACGCAAACCCTCGAGTTGAAGCGAAATATACCATAGCGGCTTCCCGTGTGGTTTATGCCCGTCTGGAAATATCTGTGTATGATCGCTGGGCAATTTCAATCGAATTGTTTTACCTAATTGAAATGTTTCTTGAGCAACACACCTACAATTCATATACCTACTACAAAAAGGAGTTATATTTTGGATCTTTGGCATCTTTGGTTCCCGATTGATTCAGTCCGCTGTAAAAATATTTAGTTAAAAGTTAAGTTAGTGTCGAAGAGTATCAGAGATTTTGAATACTGTAACTTTTAGTTTGAAATTTCGGTAGCAGCAGTCTAAAGAATATGGTCTTAAAAATATAGAGAGAAAACTTGCTGATTAAAACTCTTCTGAAGCAAAAATCCGTGTTTTTTACGAGATTTTAATTACTTTCCTTTGTAGCTGCAACTAATAATTTTCTTCAGAGTGTCCTGACGCAATTTTTTTTTTGTTTAATTTTGGATGTAGTCTGCTCATTTCTGTTCTACTCAAAGAGTTTGTCTGAAATTATTAATTATTTTGGCAGAATCTTATAAACCTAGTAGAAATTGGTTCGCTTTGTCGAATTGCGTTTTCTATGTACGAAATATCGGAATCGTTTTGTTTACTTGTGACTAATAGCAAACACAAGGTAAACCATAATTATTAACAAATTGACAATTTTCAAAAATTTACATGCAACTTCAAGCCAAACACTTAATGAAAATATACAAAAAAATTGTGCAGTTTCAAATGTTATTGCGATTCATTATTTGAGTGTTTTAAACCCATAAACCGCACTGCACTCATAAAATTTGAAAATCACTTTTCTATTTACCAGCAGCTCTACGTAAATGTGCTCAACTACTGGTATAAAAAAATTGTTATTTTCAAAAATACGAGAAAAGAGACGTTTTTCCCCTCGCTCTACATGTCTACATTTCCCTCTGCTCTATACAAATATGGGTGTACTATTTATAAATTAATGCCCCTTTTGTGCTGGCCCAAACGCATCTTTTTGTTCCGATTTCCTTCAAAACATTAATCAATGATGTTAAAACAATAGTGGGCGGTCACACAATCAATTATGCACGGCTACAGGTATTATTATGTAGCTAAGGAAAAAAGTTGATTTTTCTTGCGTTGATCCTGAATTCTATACCCATTGTTATATGCGAGATCAATAGTATACGCGCGGCGGTTTTGTTGGGCAAAAAAATATACGCGTGTTTTGTGAGAAAAAGAGTTATTGATCCGTTTTAATTTTTGCCAGCCATCAAGCAACTTGAGCGCCAATTGAAAAATGATTTCTAAATTCGGCCCCTGGATATCGTTAGTGTAAAACACCTTAAGACGCATGGTCGTAAGATACGGTCTTAACGTGCTTTTTGCTAAGCCGCCTGTACTAATTGATCTCTTAAAGAGTGCAAATCTGTTTTTTATTAGCTCCTTAAGCCGTTTATAGCCCCATAAACTTTGAGGCTTTAGGTTGTTTGTTTCACGCTCAATTTTTTCGATTTTGATTTATCCAGGACGGCCATCAATAAGCCTTTTAGGATTTCAATGCAATATCTTTGCATCAAGTTTTTGTTGGAGACCGTCGATATTTATAGGCACCCGATTAGGCGATACCATCGCGCGTTACACACCACTAATAAGATAGCGAATCAAGATTCACTCATCTCGCCAATTCTTCTTAAGCATCCTTCTAATTAAGGTAATTAAGAGGCTAACGTAGAGCATGTTTTGCTTCCTTGCCAGGACCGCATCGCGTCATTAGACATCACATTAAACTGCAAAAAAATGCTTAATAACTACAGGAGCTATTTTATAGCATTTTTGCAGTAGTTTCACAAAAACTTTAGCATGCTCTTTTGAAAGCGTTTTTGGATATAAACCGTGTAATGATTCATATAACTGATAGCAATCTTGATAGAAGAGGTTTGATAATTTCGTAGAAGAAAGGATGAAATGAGGGGAAATAAAACTGTTTTTGAAGAAAGCCCCACTTAATGTTAGACACCCACCAAACATGTTTAATTTAATATGAGCAAACGAGATTTGAAAGTAGCGCAATAAAATGAGAGATCCAACAGATAAGGCAAATATAACAAGTTTCTGTTTATAAGAAATATAGCCGAGGTTCAGAAAGACCAAGTTTATGATTTGATCAAAATTAAAGGCATGATGTGTAATGATTTGAAGTATTTTTTCGGATTTTACTTATTTTTACAAAAGCATTTTTAAACAAGAATACATCAGTACTTCAGGAAGCCACGTAAACTTTGTAATTCATGAATTGTTGTAATTCAGAAAAGAATAAACAATTTCAGGTGCAACAAACAGATGCAAAGAACAATCCGAATTAATTTTCGGTGACAGGTCGGTAGATAAAATCAAATATTTAGTACTTTTACACACCCTGCACCTGAAAATGTGTTAACCAAAGCCTAGAGAGTGTAAATTACAGATTAACGCAATGTGAATTAATATGCAAAAAAATATTCCACACACTTTTTAAGCAATGTGAATACGAACACTGTCCTTAATTAAATTAAATTTAACTAGATTTTAAAAAGCTAATTTGTTTCAGGTAAGCTGCCTTTTGAGTCGGCGATACGGGTAAGCAAGTTTTTTTCAACAAAACGTTACAAAAAGAACTTGAAATTTAGTGCAATCGATTATTCAGTTACAATTTTTACTGACAAATACAAAACGTCGTTAATTTGCCAAATTTCAATGATGATTTTAGTTGAAGCACTATGAAAATATCAACGCCTAGATTCTCGTCCATAAAATGCGTGTTTAGTTTCCTCGAACTTTATGTTGCAAAATAACTAGTACGAGCCTGCATTGGCCACCCGTTTAACGAAAAGCCCGATATATATCTCCGAAGAGGTGATGACAATATCTCAAGAGAGATAAACTGATAATAATTTTAAGTGGCTCCGATCGCACTTCTTGAGAATTGATAGGAATCGCTGATTTTTTCTTCAACAAGACCCTTTGTGTCCAGATTCGCCAACTAGCACCGAAGTGTAATTGGTTATTGTCATTGCGTCGGAAAACAAAATGAACAAACTTTTCGTACTCAAAAAGTTGCAGTTTGATTGAAAAATGTTGGGTTGTTAAATATTTTTATTGATGTCTTGAGATGGAGGAAAAAGTTTAGTAAAGTGCTGGTTTTTTATCGGTGGGCAGGGTAGTGAAGAATTTTGAAACGCGTTTTTTGCAAAATCAGCACGGACAATATCAATGCACTAGTTTTGCGATTGACTTTGAGAGCGATCTTCTCCTAAAACTAGGTAGAAATTAATAATTTTGATGTTATTTTTATTTTTTAAAAACATACACAAAATTTAAGTACACCTTGTATATTGAGGCAAATTCCGTATCAATTAAGTATGTAAAAGTGGAATCGAATTTGAGACACTTTGTTATTCAGGAATATATTTTATATGGACAATAAATGGCTGCAATTAAAGCGAAAAGTTTCCAGTTTAACTATAACCATAAAATGATCACCCACAAAAACGTCGAATATCGACAGCTAATTGGTCGAAATCTACATGTTGTCGTTGATTAAAGCTAATTAATTGGAATTTCAAAAGCAGCATTCAATTTAGCGATCGTTTCTCTGCAGGAGGCATCAATTTAAATTACTTAAATTGGCTTTATGTTGTAAATCTTGCAGTTTACGGCTTCTAGGGTATATTTCGGTCATAAGAACGGTTCTGAGGGATTGCTGCACGATTCTACTCAATCGAATGGTGTGTTTCTCTACCTATTACGCATGCAGTGCTTACCATTTATGGTCACTTTGAATTTCCCAAACAGTTTCGAGAAGCGCGGCTTTAATGTGGCACTATCTACCTATGTGGCAATACGTTTGGAAGATATATTGGATATCATTAGAGATGTATAGCAGCCGAAGTTGTTTGTAAAGTATTAAAGATAACCATTTACTCGAGGTGTCCACTCAATAGTTTCTCCTATTACAGAAAGAGTGAGATTCAGTGAGATTTCAAATATAAATTCGAACTGAAGCGCATATATTTTAACTTAAATAGTAGATACAATTTACCCAAAATCTAGACTCTTAGTTGCATCAGAAAAATATTTTATTTTAAGTGAACTCTCTAAAATTGACTTTAATTATCCATCTGAAACTTGCAGGAAATGTAGAAAAGCACTGGTTTTTTGAGTAGGTATAAGATATTTTCGGGCGAGTGATTTTTCATTTGAATGAGTAAATTTTACGGTTTCTCTTAACACTAAAGCGTTGCGTATCTAATATTGTACTGTACCGGGTAACACCGAAGTGTGCTTCTGTCTAACAGCGTTTTTTATTACAAATTTATGAAAATTACACAGCCATTCCGGCGGCGCCGTTCTATTAAGATGCTCATAAAAACTGGGATTTATTTATTTTGATGAGGTGCCCCGATTAGGCGGAATTAGAATGACCAACTTATGAAATTGGTTTATTAAAGATCCTCCCAAAGATTGGCCATCATCTTAAAACTGCTTAAGAAAAAGTAAATGGTTCGTTAAGTTTGTAGAAAAGCTGACTGATCTTCGTTAATTTGGTGACAATTTCTCAAAGAGACTAACAATTGTGTACATCTGAAATAATCTGCATTATTTATTCAAATTTGGGTTTTGTAATTGACACTGATACTAATTTGTATTGTGATATTGAAGAAATTTTTAAACATTTACAATAAAAACCATCGAGAATCAGTTCGATTATAATATTTAAAATTTGTAAACATTTTTTCCTACGAACTGCGATTATGCAATATTTTGCTAATTTAATTATTCATTTTTTACTTTTTAAATTAATTCAATGAAACTATCTTGTATTGCGTATAATTCAGCGACTGAAAATATACGTAAAGAAAAACTTACTAGTTACACAAGCACCAAAAAATAATGTATAAACAAGAGACTAAAAGTAAATAAAAAACTAAAGATAATTTCGGTTAATTTGGAGTCATTGCGATATTCCTTATTTAAACCCAAATAATTTCATTGTCAATCTGTATATTTAAGATATATCCTAAAACATTTTAGCTTGTTTTTGAGTTGTGTATCTTAGAATCAAAGTATTGAAGAATAGGTAAGTATTAAATGTATGAAATGTTCGAAAAAGTTGCTGAATACCGAAGTTGTACCTAAAAATGATCGAGTTGGAGACATAAAATCAGAGAACAAATGTGTATCTAACAAATATAAGAAAAAGCTAATATATAGCAATACTCGCAGACTACGATTAGATTGAACAATTTGAACAAAACCGAAGGTAAATCAGTGGTTATAAATCTTGTATAATTTTTTTATTATTCTGGCTCCGTATGAGCCAAGCTGAGGCGCGGTCCATAAACAACACACCAGATAGGCAACCTATTTAAATTGGACATTATGAAGTTTATAATGGCAGCTTTTATTATCGTTAAAGATAAAACAGCACGCTACCGAAAACAGACCGTCGAAGCACTTAATGAACACTCTGCGGTAGTCAAAAATATTGGTGTATACCATTACGGGGCTGACTTTTAAATTAACAGTATTGGTGGTACCCGGACGATTATTACAGTGAGAGTTTCTTGTAGGCAGATGATCATACAAAAGATTTTAATAATTTCCAGAAAAATCTGTTCAAGCTTTTGAAATACTCTTCGTGAAAACTCTTATTTATAATGTTTTCTGTTGCTAAGAATCAAACAATTAGTCAGAGACTGAGCTTTACTTTTCAACTTTAAACAGTTATCGGCGTTAGTTTTACGTATTTACGTATTTTTGTAGGTTGAAAAACAATTAATTCTGCACTTTCTTTAAGTAATTTTCCTACTGTTTAATATTATAATAGTAACTACCTAGTATGCCTTTAAACTACATATACTTGGGGCGTACGCAACCTTTTACTTAAACCGTTGCATTTGTTCAACATTCTCTGGCCGCCTCGTTCAGATCAAAAAGTGGACGAGTCTTCATTAATAACTGGAAAAAATCATTAACACAATCCTTTTAAGGTATAAGCGAGCGGTGTAAAAGTACTTTTTATCTTTGATCGGCAGAGGCCAGTGGAAGCGCACACGGGAGTCCGATAGTGAAAAACTTAAAAAGTCCATTAAAATATATCTAGCACGGTTTTTACTGATAAACGACCGTTCTTAATACCCTATCAAGCTTTTGGACTTCGAAAGATGATTTATCATAATAGAAATGATCGCCAACTGGTTCGTTTCAGGTGCTATTGGCGGTTGAAACACTGTTTTTTTTCTTGCAAAACTCCCTTATGGATTGTTCATTTAGTTAAAATTATAGATTGAATTACAAACAAAATTTAAAACATTTTGAATAAAAATATGTAAAATCCCACTAGTTCTGACCTTTAACTGATGGACTTTCCCGATTAAAACTCATAAAACCGGCCACGAATTGGAGAAAAAAGTTCATCAGCAAACATTTTGTGTTTACGAAAGGAGACCATCGACTGGAGTTGACCAGCTTTTATTACAAAGTCATGCTCTCAGTGTGGCGGAAAAAATGTTGCACCTTTTCTACTTCCAATGCTCTTTAGAGATTGTCTAAATTCCGTTAAATCCACTAGCGATTTAAATGAAATTTCTACCAAAACATGCAAATATATTTTGGAGCAAAAAGATGGTAGAATAGAATAGCAGAAATTAAATGTGATTTGCACAATTTGAAAGGTAACATTTCTTATTTCACTATTGCTCAAACAATTCCGTAGCTGAATGACTCGATCCACTGGTAATAATTCCGATTTTTCAAGGCGCGAACGGGGTTCATCCTTCCGTTCTTTGCTTATCCGTTCGTGAATCTCGACGAATTATTTAAGCCTTTACCGATCTCGAGATAGTGTTCAGATAGCGTTCAAACATCTGTCAGTTTAATTTAATAAATAACCGAAAGTAGACAAGTAGTGCACACCCATCGCAATGTAAACCGAAATTTTGGATGCTACCACGAGGTCCTTTATTATTTCCTTCGTACAAAGTTTTGAGGGCTTCAATCCAGGAATTTCAAAATGCCCTTGTCATGCAAAGAATGTTTAAGTTAAGTTGCTGGTAGGGAAAAGCATGCAGAATTTTTAACAAATTGAAAATCGGGCCGAGAATGATTTAAAAATAAATGATCGGAAGAGCCGTAGTTAAACTAAAAAACCCGCAGGCAACTTAGAAGCATTGATTATTTGTATTTGCCAATACTTGCAAAAAATATATATACAGGGTGGCCATTTTCTAGATCTTTGTATGGGTAACTTTTTAAAGATAGAGAACCCGTTAAATCGGCAAAATTGGGCAGAATTCGATTGCCTATTCATTGCCGTTTTCAAAATTTAGGTACCCGACTTGGTTCCTGAAATATCCTGAAAAGACAAGAAATCAACAATTTTTTAGTAACCACTTATTACGTAAACTGCTTAACTTAGAAAAAAGTTTAAAACTGCCCTTAGTACAACTTTTTGCGCTGAATCCAATAAACTAGCACTCGTTATTATAGTCAACTTGATTTACGAGATAAAAATAAACTTATGGTTTTTTAAATGGTAATCATAGTTGGCTGTGGGCCTTTTAAAATCCTCATTTATTTCTGAATTTAACGATATAATTATTTGTATGTTTTTCTCCTTTTGTTGCCGTAAAACTTCAAAAGAAGGTAAACATATGTAGTAGACTATGGAAACAAGAACTATATTATCACACAAAGCACAAAATAATAGTGAATCGTTTAAATTAAATGTTCAAATTGACTTCCGTTTACGTCCAGGCATTTTTGGCATCTTCACATTCAACTCGTAAGTTGTGTGAAGATGCACTATCATGTTGAAAATATGCCAATTTTCGATACGACGCTAACGGAAAACTATTCAACATGTCTTCAAGTTCATTTGGTAAAAAGTGTAAATATCTTTCCATATTTAAATTGTAATTATAAAAGAATGGACCAATAATTTTATTACTAAAAATGCCTCACCAGACATTCACAAAAAAACCACGTTGATCTCACCTATTTTCAATTAGATGATGATTTTCATTAGCCCAGTAAATATGATTGTCTGTTAATTATTTCATTTTTGTTTTGTGCTTTGTGTGATAATATAGTTCGTGTTTCCATAGCCTACTACACATTTTTTATCTTCTTTTGAAGTTTTACGCCAACGAAAGGAGAAGAACATACAAACAGTTATATCGTTAAATTCAGAAAAAAATATGGATTTTAAAAGGCCCACAGCCAACTATGATTACCATTTAAAAAAATATAGGTTTATTTTTTATCTCGTAAATCAAGTTGACTATGACAACGAGTGCTAGTTTATTGAATTCAACGCAAAAAGTYCTACCAAAGACAATTTTAACTTTTTTTTCTAATTTAAGAAGTTTTCTAATTTAAGAAGAAACGAATTATATGATAATTAAAAAAGTGTTGATTTCTTGCCCTAAATTTTGAAAACGGTACCTAATGAATAGGCAATTGATTCTTCCCAATTTTGCCCATTTAACGGATTCTCTATCTTTAAAAAGGTAGAAGTTACCCGTACAAAGATTCAGAAAATGGCCACCCTGTATATATAAAAAATTGAGGCTGCAAATTATCCTCCCGAAATTCTGCATCTATTGAAAAGTATTCCATTCAAAATTCATGTTATTTTAACTTTTTTAATTTGAAGTTAAGTTAGCTCATATCCACAACCATAAGCTCTGAATATCAACAGATTTAACTAAGAAAAATTTTTGTCCGATAATGCAATCATGATTGGTTGCATGGTAGTGTGCTTATTATGCTCATTATTAGACAGCATTATTTTGATATGAGCCTAAAGAGGCGAGGGCGATTCTGATCTACAAAACTCTAACGTAATATTATTGTAATTATGTTATTTATATGGAGATGACAGATAAGCGCCTGCTGGTCAAAGCGAGTTGGAAATCTTTCGTCCGAACCCAACGGTGGTAGATTAGCCCAGACAAGCACTACTTATAAAGATGATTGACATGTTAGCTCCAAAAATGGGATTTTGGTTTCAAGTTAAATTTGAAAATTGACGATTTGACTGTGAGTTGAGCCTACCAAGCGTTCCTTAAGTGATCTAATTTTGTAAAAAAGTACCTAGAAAGTCAGAAGCATTCTTTAGGGAAATACACGAAAGATTTCCCAATATGGAAAACTAATCCAATAAACACTGATGACTCCAAAAAGATCTTGAGATTGCTTGTTATTATTTGCTCAAAAAGTGCTTAAAATTTTCTATAATTTCTGAAACAGAAACTAATTATAATGCGTTTCATTACTTCCTATCTAATGTTCAATCAAGAACCAGCCACCGACCCAACGTTATTTTTAATATTAATAAAAAATAAAAATTGAAGGAAACCAACATTTGCTTTAGAGTATAGAACAAAGCAATAAAAGTAACAATTAATAATTAAACTGTAAGTTTGCATCGAGATGAAATAGAGAAAGATAATAAAAATGTTGATGCTACTCTCAACTGAGTCAAATTGTGAAGAAAATCTGGTGAAAACGAATTTTTTACCCAAGAAAACAAAACAAGACCAGAAATGTTGCTTAAACCTGAAGTTTCTCTTTTTTATTTATCTTTTGCTTCGCCTATGTGTAAAAAATGAAGCTACAACATAGCAAATGCAAAAAAGTGACCAAAAAGTTTTCAAACACCTGAAATGTTGGTTGAATGAAAAATGAGCCTTATCTCAAGAGATCAGGAGAAGAATAGGACAAGACGTAATTTAAGAAAATGCATAAACTACTAGCAAATGGAGGTCTGAATGTTGCCTTAAGGGCTCGCTTATTGCGTTGTGTTCTGTTCTATGGGATGGAGGCATAGACATTCTCAAAATTATCTGGGAAGAGACATCTTTCAAGCGTTAGAATGACAATCGTTCATCATCGATCGATAGACCGATATTTTACAAGAACTTTAATTTTAAATTCGAAATTTCTTAATAGATTCAATTCAAAATTAGATGATTAAGTGTAAAAAAATGTGGTTCTAAGACGAAAAATCAACATTTGAATCATTTCGAGCCGCTACTAAGTAACATCAGGAAGATCAATTGGAAAAATTTAATGCGAAAACCTGCTAACAGTACTTTAGCCGCCAATCTATTACTTGTGTGTTTTTTTTCGATCTTTCCCTTCACTTGTATGTAAAACCGACAACTAGAAATCACGTTTGAAATAAGTATCTGCGACAAGGCAATAAATTCAACTGTCGCAAAGTCTATTCGTCTTGCTGCCTTATATAGTTTAGTCGTAATTATAATTCTATGCAAATTGGCCTGGAATCTTCTTCAGAACGTCATCTGTTAAAGTAGTCGACCGCCATTGTGGCCTACAGCCATCCTAATTTTATTCCCCGTATGGGAAATTGATGCTCATGTCTTACACGTACTTGGAAAGTGTCTAGAAGGTGTATCTTCAACACCAGTTGCTCTCTTCTACTGTCTTTAGTTTAAAAATTTGGAATTGATTATTAAAATGATGACTAAAAAGGGGAAATTATCTGAAAGAGATTTGCATTTGAAAGAAAAATGTAAATTTTCTTTATATTTAAACTGTTCCAAAACCATCAGCACATAATCAATTGGGCAATAAATCCGAAACAGCTCGATATGATTATCGGCTTGCGACTTTGCAACAAATAATCATAAATAAATAATGAAGCAGGCGTCGCGATTCGTCCCATCGGCGAACCATTGGTTGCAAACGAACAATAGACCATCAATGGAAGGGGGTCGGTTCGGACTGCGACCAACCCATTTTCCTTATTTGCGAACGTCAACTTTTTAATTATACCTGGCAGCAGCACGTAAAAGGTAAAAGTGATGAAAAGTTGCAGATTTCCGGGCGGCCATGATTTTTTTTTGCGTAATCACAACCAGGCGACGCCGGCGTGACTTAACCGGTAGCGGCTTGAGTGAGTGAGTTGGTAAAAGTGCAAAAATTTAATTTTAAGCTGGTTAATGGCTTTCCACTTAGGTATTAAAGTGTTTTTATTTTTTTGGATTTATGGTTTTATTAATAATTGCTGTTTATGCAATGCAAAAGGTTCGGGTTGTGGTAATTGAACAGTATAAGTGATGTGTGTATAAGATTTTAATGCTAACCATCATTAAACCATTCATACCCAGTTAATGCAAAACAATCATTTGTATTTCTTCATATAAATAATCTTTAGACAAAAAAATGTATAATAAACTTTGCAATAAACTCCCGGCAGGTCTGAGAGAGTCCCCTCACTTGCATCCTTGAAAGGGGATGTTAAGAGCTACTTGTTGCTCAAGTTCTATTATTCTCATGAAGACTCTTGAACAATCAACTTTAATTCTGCCTGCTTCTCTGTCCGATTATTGCGATTGCAAATAATTTGCATTGTAAAAGTGATGGATGCATTCTTTATTTTTGTTTAAATGCGATTTCATGTGTTGTTTGTCCTATTTCTTTGCTCTATTTATTTTTGTAGCTTATACTAAATATGACTTTCTTGTTTCTTTTGAAAATCTTTTGGAATCTTTATTGGAAAATGAATTTCATCTCTCGATTGAACTTGTCCCTATTTTAAGTTTCGCTAAAGAAAATTCAGTTTTAGAACATAAAATCGCGCTATAGGTACACTTCTATTAAAAAATATATTTAAAACTATTGAAACCGAAATTGAAGAAAAACAACCAACACTTACATATGAACTCCCTTTGTATAAGTGAAAAATGTTTCTTAAGGAAAGATTGTTGGCCGGGGGGACATATTTTGAGACCTAATGAAATAGAAATTAAAGGACTAAAAATCATTTTTTCTACTCTAATGCTCTACTTTTGCAAATATATTCTGGATCTTTATGAAAGTGTCATCAAAACGTTTGTCTAAATCGTAATATTTCATACTCTTATCAGATTCAAAAATATAGATTCTATTAATAAAAATTATCATGAAACTGAAAAGGTTTAAATTGAGATATAATAAATCAATATTTCAGAGATGAACAATTTTATAAAGTAAAATTCATTATAGGTAAAACTTGCAAGAACCACTCATTTCAACTCCCAGCTTTAATTGGCAAAGAAAGACAGATGATAAATCGTAAAAATATGTGCTAACAATTATGGATTTAATAATAATAAGTAGGTTCAACGTTTAATTTAGCAAAATTTCAATAAGTGTATGGCAATAAAAATGTAAGTCAATTTTAAAATTAAAAACATAAATAAGGACAGATTGACCAAGACGCAAACTATAGTATTGCAGACCAAAGTTAAGTCATACGTAAGAAATGTTTAAGATGTTTGAGTAAATTATTAAATTCTAGACGTATACGGTGGATTTATTGAAAGGAAACCTTAGTAGTTTTTTGAAAAAGTTCGATTTTGGTCTATACAAGGGTATAAAATTAAAAAAATAATTTAGTCCAGCTTTGACGTCCAGCCAATTTTCTATCTTCAACAGCTTTTAAATAGAAGAATTCCCGGATTGTATTTCTCAAGGCAGCAGATAATTTCTACCAGTTTAGTTCATTCCTTCATTATCAAATATTCAAAGGTTTGAAATGCCCTTGAAGTGTAACTTTGGTTGAATTTCGAATTGACTTCTAGATCACTATCGACGGGTTTTCTCAAAACGTATATAAAACTTTTAAAATTTTATTTATTAAGGAAAGTTTGGTTTCAACTTTCAAGAGGTAGATCGTATCTATCAATTTAATAATGCACATCTCACTGAGAAAATAGAAAAATGTAAGCTTTCGCTCCACATATATGCAGCGATTACGGGAGAACCAAATTTGAAAACAGCACTAATAAACTGCATTAATAGTAAAATTTAAAGCTCTAATCGTTTGTATAAAATTGGAAAAAATGGAAACCTCCATGGCTACTGTTATAAGTAGTTTACAATGTAGTTTTCACGCAATTCTATCCTTGTTGCACCTGTTGAGCGCTCCCATTATCCCTGAACTGTATTCCAATCATATCAAGCGCAATATTGCTATCTTACAGAGCTGATCATTTCTTGAACACTTACACTCGAACAATCAACGTTTTGCTCTAACTCTGCCAACATGTAAATAATACTCGTAGTCGGGTTTAAATACAATCACAATTTACGACAATTTATTATAAAGCAAAAAGGCTTTTTGTCTTGAGGAAACCGGCTTAATAACGACTTACCCTCGAAGGAGTTTTTAACAGTTGATTGAATCTTTTCCTATCTTGGTCTTGTTGCGACGCGTTTTCATTATTCGCAAGTGGGCAAATATATGTTATTTTGTAAAATGAGTTTTGCAAATCCCAAAGTATGAAAAGTAAATTTAATCAACAATTAGTTACTTTCTAGTTTTATAATGACAACTACAAAACCTCCTTCAGTTTGAAAATCGCTATTTGAGAAATTTGTAAACGTTTAGCAAAAGTGAATAGACAAATTCTCGCATTAAAAATGCAATATTGACAACTTTTAATTAAGCTTTTGATGTTTTCCTTGCTTTCCAAAATCATTATTTTTATTACTTTTGCATTTCAGTTCTGGAAATGTGTTTCATCCAGGTTTTAATTATATCAATTCAGACGAATTGCATCTTATCTCTGACTTGTTTTTACTAAAGTTCCTCATTCAATGCAACGCTATATTTTCTTCGCCTAACAGAATCAAGTGTTTCCAATTAGAACTAATTCGAAACGTGGTTTCCTAACGCATCTTTAGCCGGAGGCTGCAAGCACCCACACCATGCCGTGATTCAAACAGGGTGTGAACCACCTTTGAAGGACCATTAATAAAATACTACATAAGCTGAGGTGATGGTAAAAATGCCCTAACTCGAGGTGTTATTATTGTTTACGCGAAACGTGGATAAGATAAATCTGCTGCAGGAGAGCACTTACCGGTGAAGAAAACGCAGATAATTAATTAAACGTTTTACATCAATGTGACTTGGAGGTAACAATAATAATGATTATGGGGAAGGCATTTATCTCTCATACTTTTCTGCGGATCCTAAAATAAAGGCAGCAGACAAAATAGTGCGGATAAAGCAAACCCTTCTAAACCTGCAAGGGCAAGAATTATTAATTATTGAAGAATTATCTTCCAGTCACTTTTGATTTGAGAATTATTTTAAACGATTAGAGAACTGGACAATCTGCTAAGAACAGCATGCTAAAGCTCAGCTAATGAAGAAATTCAACTGCGAAATCAGATGAGTTTAGTCGAATGCATATTTCACTTACGAAGATGGACGTGATAAAACCTCAAAGTAAAGTGCACCAAAAATTATGTCTGTCCAGGGGCGGATCCAGCTTTAAAGTCAGGGGGGGGG
>NW_026018916.1:6399188-6400579 GCF_020466585.1 Dendroctonus ponderosae
GGCAAAATGAGCAAAAACGCTCATTTGTACATCATTCTAGAGATAAATAAATGGCCTTTTTAGAAAGTGAACCATGGATGGGGAAATGTTGGCAGTCTTCTCAAAAAATTTCTTGAATTCGAGAAGTTTTAGATTTGCGCGGTTTTTTTTGAGTTGCAAAATCCACTTGAACATGACGCTGCTTTTTTCGAAGTTTCTCAAGAACCATTGGAGCAACAGAATTCGTTTTGGCATCGTTGGATAGAGAATTGAATAGGGGGGTCACGACCCCCATGACCCCCCCCCTGGATCCGCCCTTGGTCTAAACTGCAGAGAATGAGAGCAATTGGAGGAAGGGGGGGTCGAAGAGTACTGGATTAAGTATTTTCAAAATATGCCGCCTGAAAACAAAGTCGATTTCTACTATAAAACTAAAAACACTGATAATGACAAACAAAAGATGCAAAAAAATAAGAAAACAAGACCATTTTGCTTCCAAAAAATTAATGTAGGTAGGTATACCTAAGGTTACCGAACCTAAGCAAATATTCCAAAGTCCAAAGAGGATTTCCATAAAAAAAATCGTGAATAAGATGGAAACAACAGGTTAAAGACTTAAAGTGAACATTACACCGTGCTTGTGTTGTTAATGATGGCGATAACCAAGTGTCACCCTGTATATAGGCGAATTTCCATACAAACATAAATTTTAGGTCAGCAGTTTTCGTCTTCCGCTGAGTGCCGCGCCCTCTTCCTATTATAGTAAACCCCAATCAGCTCGACTTGTTGAATTTTTATTAATGGACCTGCACAACAAACGACCAATCGGACGAAGCGGCTGAATCATGCCAAGTGGGCGAATAATTGCGAGGAGGAATTGTTTTTTTTTGTCTTCTAACTCCAGACCTTGGTATCTTTGACGATAGTCCAACAGATTGCCGTGTTGATATGAGCGAACGAGTGCTAAAGAATGTCGTTCGCGTGCACTGAATCCGGCGAATGATTGCAGATTGGACACATTGCTGATCCAGCATATTTGTTCGATGCCAAAGAGCAGTTATCTCTTTTGAAGAGAGCATCGGCATTTTTAAAGGCGAAATAAACCAGAGAAATTGCCTCGTTTAGCAGGTTGTAAGGCGCAAATATTAGTTTATCTGCTTCTGGGATAGATTGCAATAAAACTGCGGTTTTTATTCGCAATCTGAGCAAGAAAAGCATAACAATAAAAAGCGCGGCAGCTCGTTCGACATGTGTACTTAAATAAAATCCGCGCTGGCATATTGACACTCCCTCCGGCCATTCTTCAGCGTCTGCCCACGGAGTGACAGTTTCCTCCAAGCCCATCTGACCCTGATGGCACGAGGTGGACCACGGTAGAACCAATTCCGTACGAAGAAACATTGTCAGATCTA
>NW_026018916.1:6401578-6414212 GCF_020466585.1 Dendroctonus ponderosae
CTCTAGGTGATAGTTCTTGATTACTTTTTGATAAATAATTCGTTCTTATTGCGAAATAGGAGCACTATTTATCAATCTGTAATAAAAAACGTGAGGAAATTTTTGAGGCGAAATACCCAAAAGAAGTTTGTAAAAAATGAATCCGCCTCAACGATATAGAAAAAGAAATTGCTATTCATGATATACGTTTTAACATGTAGTAGGTATATCACACAATAATTTGTCTGCAGTCAGTGATTTTTTCGATTTAAGTTATCTTTTACCCGCGAATAGCCAAATCTGTTCGATTTGCCCATAATTCCTTAATCAAATATTGTTGCTATTAAAAGAATTAATAATTTGTTTAAAACCTGCCAGACAATTTAATAGCATTTAGTGAATATGTTTGTTCATATCAATTTTTCCTGTGTATTAGTAGAAAATAATATATTTTTAATGATCTGCTTTCAAATCAAGAATAATAACGTTAAAAAGTGCCTCACGTGATCTCTTCTAATTCACTTAAATAAAAAAAGAAGTATAACAGACAAACACATTTGCACTCAAAATCACTTTTTCTGTGAAATCAACTGTAGAAGTTGAAATATGCTTTCCAATTCAAATTATATAGTTCAATCTCTATTGCTCGTTTAAATAAAGCCTTTGTAGATATTTTACATTATTCTATTCTTTACCGCTTTACTTTTTTTACTGCTACTGATAAACCACTCCTACTACATAAACCAATATTATTATACAGGGTGTCAGTTTAAAAACTTCCCACCCTTCATATTTTTCTTGCATTTGAAAATATGAAAAATCGGAAATACCAGTCAATTTTATTTGTAAGGGGACACTTTAAATTAATATTTTTAGTCTCCTTGTTTCAACCCCTTAGGCGAGGTCATCCTGAGAATCTTAAATGACCCCCCTTGGTCAAGTGGCACATCGTTTTAAAGGGCGTTGAATTCTCTTTACTTTGTTGTTTTTTGTCCAGAGGTTTCCGAATAATCGCATTTCAAAGTTGTAGAAACAATTAAATTTGCGTTCATTCAGATATTGGTTTTCAGATTAGTGTTTACTCAAAACCAATTGTATTAGGTCTTCTTGCAATACAAATGATTAGAAGAGTAGGGTACACTGTTAAAATCGTTGAATAAGAGAATGAAAATCTAGTTTAAACATTGATTTCTTATTTTTCATTTTGATCTTATTTCTTCTTTATTAATTATTTTACATCGACAAAAGTAACTTTTCATTTGCGGAAGAGAATTTTCAAATGTTGTCCGTTTTCCTGTAAACAGTAATAAAGTTTGTTTTCGAACTCATCCCTAACATTTCGGAAAACTTCACCGGGAATTGACCGGCATTCTGCTGCAATTCACTTTTTAAGATCATCAATATCAGCAGGTTGGGTCTTATAAACAATGGACTTAAGATGTCCCCAAAGAAAGAAGTCTAACCCGGTGATCTTCGAGGACATTCAATTGGTCTCTCAAAAGGCTCGAAAATAGACTTTATTCTTGTTTACAGGAAAATAAACAAAATTTTGAACAAATTATAAGATAGTGCATACGTAGATCTCATGGGTTTTTATTGTAGAAATTTTTCTTCCGTAATTAAAAAGTAATTTTTCTCGAAGGAAAATAATCAATAAATCCGAAACCAATTGTTTAAACGAGATTTTCTTAATGTTATTCAACGATTTTAACGATGTAACCGAATCTTCTAATCATTTGTACTATCAACAGACCCAATGACATACTTTTTGTTTAAACACTAATCTATCTGAAAAGTAAAATTTCAATGCAGGCAAGTTTAATTGTTTCTGTTTTTTTAAACGCGATTATTCGAAAACCTCTGAACAAAAAGCAATAAAGTAGCACCTAATGTAAAGAGGATTGAACGCCCTTTAAAACGATGCGCCACTAGACCCCCCTTCCCATTTAAGAATCTAAGGGAGATATCTACCCGTTCTAGGGGGTTGAAACAAGGAGGCAAAACATATTCATTTAAAGTGTCTACAAACAAATTTACGGGTCTCCGATTTTTCATATTTTAAACTGCAAGAAAGATATTAAGGGTTGAAGGTTTTTAAATTAACACCCGTATAGTATTAACCAAGGTAGAAGGGGCGTTATTTTAACCACGTTGTGTAGGTCCTCAAATAACCTTAGTTTGCTATTATATGATGTCGATGGCCCAAAATGCGTCATTACGGATTTACAGGGTGTTGAAATTTAATTTAAGAAATGTAAAATGATAAATTTTACACGGAGTATTAGCGAACCTGCACGCTACCGAAAAAACACTGTATTTTCTAATTACATGTTACAATTATTTCAAATTCATTGATTTGGTATCAAAGTCCAAATGAATTGGACATAGGTATAAGGAAAAATTCCATATGACTTAAGGGCCAGTAGTATTATTTAACGTAGCGTTCTGTACAAAAGATACACGCCTTTGAATAAAAATAAATCTGGATCACATTTTATTATTTTCTATCTTGCAAAGGACTTCAGTAACTTCCAACATTTAAAAATGCGGAACTTCGAGATTAACTTGCGTCTTGAAAACCGCTCTCAGGCTCAGGGCTGTTTCCTAAAAATGTATAACCAACTTTTCTTTTAATTATTATCCACGACGCTGAGCGACTATCCGTCAATTTCCCCACACAGCCAAAATATCAGAGGCCAGAGAAAGAGTGAAACCAGAGAATTGTAGATCTACTCAATCTACACTTCTGATCACTCTTCACTGGTAATCCACAGTGGTACTTTAAGAAATATATATATAAATAATCTTTATTTCCTACAGAAAAGGGCTATCGACCCAATCGGTCTTTCTGCCTTAATAATTATATTTTATTGGCTAGTAACGAATATGTAGAGTGAATTACGCATGGCTGACTCGCGTTATTTAGGAGAATTTGTTACTCATCGTAATTTTGAGATTATGTAATGATTTCCAAAGGTTAAGCTGAAGCAATTTACAATTATTTGCCATAGAAGAAACGAGAAACTTTACAAATTTTTATTTTTTAATTGGAGTTTAACATGCACCGTTTTTCGATTTTGGTTTACTGATACTCCACACATAACACACGAAGGACAAATGTATCTCCAAAAAGTCAATATGTGGGCTGGCATAATTTGGAAACCATATATTATGAACAAAAATCTCAACTCCAGAAAAAACATTAAAATTTCAGTCCGACGGCGGACTACAGAGACAAGGAAGTATACATTGATGATATGATACTGCCCTAAGAGAGTAATCTGCATAATTTTCGATTTTATGTGGAGACTGTGGAGACAATGCTAAAATGGAAATCAAAAAGAAAGATTCAAAGACCTCTATAGGAAACTTCGGATCAAAGGGTAGAAATTACCGTCGTGAGCTACTTCTTGGTTCCTTACTGCAGCATAATCTGTTTCCGATGAACAGTTTCTTTCAGAAAAAGCCTAGTAGAGAATGGACCTGGAAAAGCCCATACAGCCGAACAAGAAATTAAATCGACTTAATCAACACTGAGAAAAAACAAATAGTAAAGTCACGTCCATTAAGTACTAAGTAAGACTGGAAGCGCAAGTGATCACACTAGCTTGTGTGTTTAGAATCCAAATATTTTTCATATGTAATAAGATAATCACTTTTTATGATCTACAATTTACCAAAAAGCCAGTATAATACTAAACACGTGATTTTGCGCTAGATTAAATGATAAAAACTGCACCAGCAGCTCCGGCTACCGAATAACGCTATTTGTCGAATCATTATATATATAAATAATTTTTATTTCCCATAGAAACGCCTATCGATTGAATTATTATTTGATCTGGAACACGCGATCGTGCTCTATGCGCCCTTTCAAGCACCCGCGTTGCACTCCGCTTCCCCCTTGGCCTGCTAAAACAGAGCAGTTAGTTAAGTGGAGACTTCGCTGCATTTAGTTCAGCACCAAAGACATTATTGAGCTGTAAATTAGTATCGATTGTTTATGAATAGGGAATTTTACGCAACTTACAAGTGTTCCGCGCGGCGAGTTCAGCTTAACAACAAAGCCAAGTTAAGTTAAAATATATACACGTGAATTTAATAGACTAGTTATTTTTATGTCTAAAAAATAAATGTACTTTTGAATGCAATCATTTTAAGGAAGTAAATAGTTCAAATACTTATCTTCTGAAATAAAAAATGAATTCTTTAAAACATCGTCATTATAATGAATTTAAAACTACAATTAAAAAACTACCATGGATAATCGTAAAGATGATTGTTTCACATACAATTTTCCATGTCAAATACATTTGGGTTCATTTTGCAAGATCACTTTTCTTCTTTTTTTCAGCATCTTTCGAAATATTTCTGAGTGGTTGCTTGAACGATTCCTCGCCTAGCACCGAAACTTAAATCCATTAAGAAACCCATTTTTTGTCGCTTAACAGTAGGTAACTTTCGACGGAACATAGTCTACTATATATCACAGACAGTTCTTCGAGTTTATCATTCATTCATGAACATATGTTCATTCATCAGGCTCTGAAAACCCCCCTGTTCCCCCAGCTCTTTTATCTGGGGCAACAACGTTCTTGCGCAAACCTTCGCGCTCGCATACAACGTTTGTTAAAACTAGATCTAGTGGTCTAGAAAATGTTAACAACAAACCGTTCAAATCTAGTCAGTACCTGAAAATGTTCGAGCGGATTTTGGAGATTTTGTACAATTGTTTGCTGGCCAATGAGAGTTGATGTTTTGAGATGCATGAAGCTACAGGCAATCTTCAATCAAGCTTAAAAGGAGCAGGAGCACAACTTTAGATCGAAACATGAGCAAAAGCAAATATTAGATTAACTAGCAAAATTAAAGCTTTTATGTACTTTTAGAACTGTTTGGAAGTTTAACTAAAGCTTTGTTCAAGGGCTTTTAAGACATTATCTGGATCAAATGAAAAATAACTAAGAACAACTAAATTATCACTCTCTGTTTTTCTTGTTTGAAAATTTTCGAGATGTTTCCAAATGCAACTTGCGCTCAGATTATTTTCACACTCATTTCTTAAATTCACATAAATTTTTACCAACAGTATTTTTAGTTACTTATTAAATTTAGTTCTTAACAGAAGGACTGCACAAAAGTATAGATTTTATTCCTAAAGAATAACTAAACTAGATTAGATTATATTCACAAATGTAACCAGCAACTATATGAATGTGAATGTTAATGTAGTTGAAAAGAGCAAGTTTTGAGATGGAATCACTCCACTTGGTGGCCAGTAGATATCTTTAAAACCACATTTGGTTGACCTTAAGCTAAAGTTTAACATCTTCATTCATAAAAAAATGAGCAAAAAGCCGGTTTTGTTATGGCATCAGGCACAACGGGATAAAACAATCAAGGCCAAAATGGTGATTTTGATGGTGCAATTCAGTTCTTGTACATGATAAATGTTTCCGGTGGATTCGGGGAGTTTGCGGCTGAATCTATATGGGTGCGGACGCCGACTGAGACGGTAGAAAATTAAAATAAACGAACAGAGAAGAATTGCAACAGTCACGTTGAGAACTGTTCTGAATACTAGCAGTTTTTGTTTAATTCTTTGCGGGTACTCAAAGTAAGATTTTTTCGCTTCACATACGCAAATAGATGTCACAAGTAGGGCAATTTTAAACTCAATATGTTACATTCTAGATTATTTCATTTCGAATTTCAAAAGGTCTTGCTTCATCATTTATACACGTTATGCAACGTATTTTAAACATGATCTTACATTGAGCCTTAAACTTACTTATGCATTGTACATTAGTACAAAAAACCGAAAAATTGTATCTAATAGTTATCTGCAAGATAAAACCAACGAATCTATTAACTTTTATTTCTCAATCCTTAAAATTGACTGTTTGAGCTGCCAGTGATAGTATCTTGTTAATGGTACATACATAGATACATGCATCCTCAGTAGACTTTGTTCGGATTATTATTTTGGTCAATTTCTACTCCCACCAAATAGGGCACATAAAATCCTTGATTCTTTTTCGTGCATTTCCATTTAACAATTACATTCAAGAACATTCGCAAACATTCCAGATTATTCGTCGCTGATCACGACTCTTCGAACGTATCCGAAACAGTCTCATTGAAAATCGCCATCAAAGATTTGAACTATATTTTAATTTATCTATTTTAACATTTATACATGGTGGTCCAATTTGAATGTGCAAGACTTTAAAAGCGCTTTATTCACCCAAATAGCTGCTCTTCCTCAACAAGTAATTATTATTTATACATATTATGTTGGGCTTAATAGTTTCAAAAATCTAATTTACAAAAATTGGCTATATGAGATACCGGGAACGTTGAAATACTCTAACATATCTTCGTTCAGGAATTAAATAATAATGTTTTCTTGAGGAAGAGATGTTTAAGAGCCAGTTCTTGGGTGTATAATACGCCCTTACAGCATCGCACATTAAAATTCGATAACCCTGTATAATTATTCAGGTTATCTGTTAACTCCCAAGATTATTTGGGCGTAAAAAGAATAATTTTTCGATTGAAGCATATATATTTTAACGAGACAGCCGGTTAGTTTTTCTTACATTTCCTTAATATTCGCTTTAAGCTTTTTCATATCAATTTTGCACGCTATTCTAGAATTAATCTAAATAATTTGAAAAGTTTGAGTTCCTTGCTAATATTTATTGGTTGCTTCTCTAAATGAAAATTAATGAAATTTGATGAACAAAGTAAACGTTTATGTAAAATAACTCTTAATTGGAAAAGGAAAAATAAATCGACCATAAATGCGCGGTAACTACCAATAGCATGACTTCCTAGCAATAATTGCTATTTATGATGAAATTTTGTCCATCCTGTAAATGTCGCTGACCAGGAACTTTATAGTGAATATTACGAAGATGTTCGACTGAAACCGGTATTCCTCTAACTATCGATGCTAATGACCAAGACTTTTTGTCAGAAACGACCGTTTGGCACGCGTTTTAGATAACTGAAGACGTGATCCTTCTTTATCTGCTTTCTTAATCTTCTTGGCTAAGGCGATTTTTCGTTAATTAAATGACGGGAGAGATATTTTTTCAATCCTTAACTCGTTTCAGATCGAGGTTGTTGGACTTTTTCGACATGAACTGTCCACTGTCGGGATACTTGATGATTCGTACTTTTCAACATTGATTTGCTATCGCTTTTGGCACATCTCAACCATCTTGATGATTTTTCTGGCCTTTGATTTATCAATTAATCTGAATCCTTTTTGCTGGACTATGATAAGTTCCTTTCAAACTTTAACATAAATTGAAGCTCTCCCAATATTTAGTGTGTTTTCCTAGTTTTTGTAAAGATGCTTTTCTTTCTCTCTTTCTTACATCCTATAATGTTAGCAAATTATTTAAATTTTTGCTCTTCATGCATACTTGAAAGAACTTCTAAATCAATTTGAATCAATTCAGCAATAAAATCAAAAATTATATGAACATAACAAAATCTGAAAACTTTTTTTACAAACTTTCAAGGCTGTTCTTCAAACCATCTAAATTTAGCTGCTTCGTTGGAAAGAAAATCAAACTGCACTAATGCAAAAATAAAAACTAACTAAACTAACTAACTAAAAAATAATTTCGAACAAAAAAATCTAATTTCCACAAGAACTTCATAGGTATAAACTGTTTTATTTATATGCGAAACCTGACACACGCTCTGAATCGAGGTGACAAGTTTTGAGAACATTTTCCTTTTATCTGTTAATTTTTTCATTGTGATTCAAGTGGTTCATCATTTGCTATCAAACACCCTGTAGATTTTCAATGCTATTTCCGAGAGTGGTTGCCTGCAAGGAAACAACATGTAATTTGTTGTTGAATGAATTGTGTAATTCGATATCGGCCCACATGGCTACAGCTTTTATATATTCCACACTTATTAAGTTTTATTTATGCAATTTATGGCATATTCGCCTAAAATTATTACTGTTATTTTTATCGGAGTTTCACCTTTCCCTTCGCCCCACTGCGCTTATTGCTGCCCACGTGCTCTTTCATTCATGAAACCTACGCGATGGCCTTATTTCGATACTTTTACTACGTTAAGTACGACAGAAGAAGCCTAGAACCCAATGGACGATAAATGATACTTACTTGGTGCTTGGTGATTAGATATCTTGGCCAATCCTTAAAGAAAAACTCTCCCAATTAGCGGTCTCTGCTTCGGCTTTGAAATAATGCAAGATTTTTGCTTGTAAAACTTTTCTTTCAGTTTAGAGAAAATGTTTGCTAGTTAGCCGATTTTTCTGCAAAATTTGGGATTTTGCACATCAATCGATCAAAACTGACTCACAGTTTTTTCTATGCAAAATTTATTGCATTAACCAGGAATTATTTGAGATATCACTTCTTTATAATCATTTTTATCGTATTTTCCATTCCTTCATAAAGCTTGGTTTCTTTGGGAATTTACCTCTAGTCGTATTTTTTTTGAAACAGCGCAAAAACTTTTCGCTATTTTTATTTTAATATAGAAATTGTTCTTATTAATTGTGCTTCGATGTTTGCAGGCTTTTTACATTTCTATACATAAACTTTTTTGCTATTTTGTCAGCACTTCCTAAATACCGCTGCATACAAGTATAACCGAATTATTTAAATATTTTCTGTTCTTTTATTATTGATTGAACATCTCTGATTAAAAGTAGGTATATTTAAGGAGACCTTAAAGCGTTTGAAAACACTATTTTTGAACATAATTTTACTAAATTGAAAATTGTTCAAAATTTACTCAGTTTGTTGATATCTTATTGTGACACTACTCGCATTTTCTCGTCTTCTAATTTTTTATTTTAACATAATTATAGAGTTATGCCTACTGAAACATCAATAGATAGTAGATAATAGAATTTGATGTGGATTTACAATAAAAAATGCTACTTTTTTTGCGCGAGTTTGACGCGAAAAGACTTTGTTAGATTTGGCTAAGAAATTTGAAGGTAAAACTTGTTAAAACTCTGAAATCTTTAGTAACCTATGAATCAATGCTTATTTGTTTTGCTATACTATGGCATTGTGATTTAAAACGGTTTAGAAGATTTTTGGTAAATTTTCATTATGAATGCCATGATTTAAAGGTATTGTCATGTTCTGATCATATATATTGCAAAACTGATTTAGTTAATGAATTCAACGTACCATCAATATTTAGTTAATGTTAAGTGATATTTTCTGAAATAAAATTGGTTTTTCTTTTGCGCAGGTAGTTCCCAAACAGCACAAAGAAATCTTAAAGACGTCTTGAAGATGTCTAATTCAGATATGTGAGACGTCTTAAAGACATCTGTATATGTCTTGAAGACGTATTTAAGTCGTCTGTTGTTACAAATATGGACGTCTTAAAGACGTCTTGAACTGGTCTTGTAGAGATGACTTAAAGGCGTCTTGAAGAGACACCTTAAAGGGATGCTTTCTTGAAACACGTTTCCAAGGGTGTTAGGAATATTCTATGGGAAGTTTCCTATTGGAAATGTAAAATAAAATATTTCATATTTTCATTTATTAGTACATTTATATTTATTTTTTTGTATTTTGTCTAACAGACGCTCTTCTAATCCAATTTTGGATGGAGTCTTCAGTCTCTTTGGCGGTGCTCGAAAGGCCTGCTTTTGCCGCTGCACCTAAGAAATGAACATATTATTAATAGATACACATCTAAATGTAATACTATCTTTAAAACAGTTAATTTTTAAAAATATTAAAGAAAATGTTTGATTTTTGTGGATTTCGAATTATTTGATTTTATATATAAATTATTATAAAATGTATACCTATCAACCATATACCAAGAAACCTTTATTGATAACTTCAGTTGCATCGTGCACACAGTCGGACAAAAATGCATTGGGGTGTTGTCGCTTCTGATTGCCATGGTATATCCCTATCATTTCTACAATGTTTTTATTGCCCGAAATACTGGCTAATATTGGATATACCTGACGAGGAACTTTTAGCAAGTGGCAATCCGTCAATATTTATAAGAAGACCTACTGATTGATTCAAGGTGTTAATTGATTTTTGGTCTTAAAGACGTCTTGTGCCAGGCATTTACAAGACGTCTTGTAGCAGACGTCTTTAAGACGTCTTAAAAACGTCTTGTGCCAGGCATTTACAAGACGTCTTGTAGCAGACATCTTTAAGATGTCTTAAAGACGTCTTCGAGCGACATACGACGTTCAGACATAATAAAGGCATAACGAAGACGTCTTGTGCTGTCTGCGTTGATTCTTCTATACATATTTAAAACCGTTTTGCTTTGTTATAAAATTAAGTCATTAACTTCAAAAATAAATGGTTATAAAAATATTAAAAGTAGAATTATGATTTCAATTATCGTTTCGCATATTTAAAATATTTCCTAATTTATTTTCTGATTAATTGAATACTTAACTTGTGGTTTGTTAATTTATTGAGATAAATTGAATTTAATTTACGAGCAATATTAGTTGAATCCATACTTATTGATGTGTTTGTTTTTTCAATTGTTTTCCATATTTATTGAAATGGTTTTTTGGTTTCAATTTAATTTTCTCTGCAAAGTTTAATTCTGTGTTCGTTCAAACTTAAAATAGAGTGTTAATTTGTAGCGCGCTTTGCTTATATCGTATCCGAAATTATACAATAAAAATCGTCCAACTCAGTGTCAAAATTTGTAGATGTATTTCTATTCAACAGCTTTTCGTAGATAAATTAATGGATTTTACTATCCAAGGCCGAACGAAACAAACTAGTTATCATTTATGATTTTTTTTCTGAATCTAACTGAATGACTTTACTTTATGAATCGAATTATCGTCCTACGGTTTTTCGTTTATGAAACAGCGAAGGCCGACAATGTTGTAAACACTTGCTGGTTAATGAAACATCGAGTTTCTGCAATAATCAATGGCAATTTTTTTCTTTTTGTTCTCTTTCGACATTCATTATGGATTCAAAGTGTGAAACCCACGATATGTTGAATTACATAGGTAAAGTGCCAGTAACAACGAATGAAATGAGTTTTTGTTAAATTTTTACCGGAAATAATTAATTCGTTTTCAGCCTCTTTGCGGACGGTTTTGGATCAATGGGGATCTAAATGTTGTCCATTTGGATGGTTTAATCTTATTAATCCCTTGTTGTTCTTCGTTGAAATTTCCTCATTTGAAAAACAAAGCTTTCCGATATTGATTGAAACACAAACATTTAACATGACTAATGAAGGTTTACAAGGACACTTTCAATTTTCTCCCTTAACTGTCTACTGTTTCCCTTTAAAGACCCGCAACAGAAATGTTCATCTTTGCTTCAAGTCTGACAAACGTGAATACCAAAAGCGCCGAAAGCCGATTAACTTTATAATTTCTCATCAACGTCGCATCGCAACTTCAGCAAATCCTGAAGATGGGAAAGAACAATTAAATTCGCTTGTCTTTCTTCTATGGTGGACGTCGCGGCTGCTGGTCCATGGGATATAAAGTGATAGCTCAAGGGGGGCGCTCCTAATGACGGACCCGTAATTATTATAATTAATGCTGTTTTGTTAAGTATCGCCGTGTCGAAAATACGGGTATTATTATCGGAATAGGGAACTATTGCCGAGTACCACGAAATTTGCTAAATTGTGTTGATCATCGATTTTGTTCCCAGGAATTTTATTTCATCCACTTATACTACATATTTACATATTCTGCTTTAAACAACTTATATTGAAGCAGTCTTGTGGTACGACTTTAACTGTTGATTGACAACATATAATTAGTTTTGAGAATAACAGCCTAAGTAAATAAGAATTTTTTTGATGTACGCATTTTCACGTGGAAAGTCTTAAAATTGGGTCTGTCAGGTGTTCTTAACAAGGCTTCTATGGACACAGTTGGTTATGACACAATACTATCCAGTTATTAAAGACCATCATGTTTTCTAGTTGCAACTAGTGCGATTTAAGACAAGCTAAGGTGAAGTTAAGAGTTTCTAAACAACACCAAAGTGATTCAAATGTTTAAAAATTAAACTGTTTCGTGTTATCAAACAAGCAGACAATCAAGGTATAAACTCTCTATATCTGTGGTTTCATTGCGTTGGCGGACCATGGCGCCAACCTCTTTGAACGCAACTTTCATCAAGTCGGACACGCGCGATTCACGGTCAACGACGTTTCTTTCAGATTAGCCTTCGTCGTTCTGTCTGTTTCACTTATTCCCAAATAACGGAATTCATATGCATTTATTATTAAAAAATTAAAAATTCATAAAGTTAATATTCCTTTACGACCAATAGTTAGTAGTATAAATTCACCTACACATCCCTTAGCCAAATATATTTTAAACATTTTAAATCCCCTAATAAATAACACAACTTCCTGTATTAAAAATACTCAACATTTTTTACAAAAATTATCCGACATAGACATAAATCCAAACCATATTCTAGTAAGTTTTAATGTTGTTAGTCTATTCACTAACGTTCCTGTTGATGAAACTTTAAATATCATCAAACAAAAATTACAAAATGACAGCAATCTTAAAGAACGCACACAACTAAGCATTAACACCATTATTGAACTTTTAACAATATGTGTAAAGTCAACTTACTTTCAATACAATGACAATTTT
>NW_026018916.1:6415211-6450778 GCF_020466585.1 Dendroctonus ponderosae
AGTCAAACCGCTTAATTCAAAGAAACCTGTAACTCCGAAACGGCTTGACCGATTTCAAAGTTTTTACTATCAATTGAAAGAGCAATAAAAACTTTACAATATGTGATATAACAACAATCTTACTCATTTTCGAAAAATCCGCTGTTCGAAAAAATGTCTTTGTTTTAATTTTTCAGAAAAATTTTAAATACTTCCATCAAGTTATTTAACACGCATTCGAAAGCACAGGAAAAAATGAACTAAACCGCAAAAACCGCATCTAAAAATAATTTCTGGAATCGATTTAATACTTGAAAATAATAATATTTGAAATAGGCAACCCTTATTATTTGCTAGTATTAAATCGGTTCCAGAAATTATGTTGAGATGCGGTTGTTGCGTTTTGGTTCATTTTTTCTTTTGCTTTCGAATGCGTGTAAAATAATTTGCAGGTAGCATTTGAAATTTTTGTGAAAAACTAAAACAAAGAAATTTTTTCGAACAGCGGATTTTTCGAAAATGAGTAAGATTGTTGTTTTATCACATATTGTAAAGTTTTTGTTGCTCTTTCAATTTATAGTAAAAACTCTGAAATCGGTCAAGCCGCTTCGGAGTTTTCTTTTTTCAGATTTCTTTGAATTAAGCGGTTTGACTGTCCCCCCACGCTTTATTTGACTAAGTTAGGAAAAAAGTTAGTACGGTTTTTTATGATCTTTTGACTAAACTTACTAGATCTTTCAGTTATATGGACAATTTCTGTATAAAATCGACTTTTTAAAATACCGTTTGCAATTATGCCATCTAGTGGTCATCTGAGAAATTTCAAAATAATTTCCAGCAAATTATTTTCCTCAAGTTTGTCATCAAATTTTTTTTCGGACACTACAACACATACTTTCCAAGATACAGCCGCTTACCATCCTTATTGCGACACCCTGTATAAAACTAAGCTTTAAAAGTTTACATTCACACTTTCTTGGATCGAGATCTGGTTCTATACGCCAAGCCGGACACCCTACGTTTTGCAGAATTGTCATCAAGTATGGTTGAAGGGTGTGCTGCTTGCTTTTCTTTGGTCTTTTCAAGTAGGTTTTTCAACTTCGATTGTCCTCGTTTCTTCTTGACTGGCTCAGGTTCAGCAGGGCAGTCATCTGAGCCAGTTTCAACAAAACTGGTTTTCTTGGCTTCAGCATCTTGGTTCGGTACCTCAGTTGTTTGGACTTTAGGCTCATCAAAATGAACTTTTTTATTTCTTCTCCGGCTTGCTAATGGTTGCTTACGCGTGTTTGCCTTTTCATTAGCTTGTTCCGGTACAGATTTGTCAGGAGTAGTATCAGCTGCACCTTCAGGCTCTACAGAAGAGTCAACTTTTCCACATCTTCTCGTCACTCGCTTAGCATCATTTTCCAAAGGACTTGCACTGCGCTCGATTACCCTTTTCCTTCCTTTAGGTCTCGAACTACTTTCCTTTTCTTTCGTTGCTTTCACATCCGTGTGAGTACTTTCTTCCGGTTTCGTAGCAGTTGGTTTGGGGTTGGGGGTTGCATCAGATGACGGCACTGATACAGCTTTCTTTTCGTTTTCTGTATTATTTATCAGTTTTCTTGCTCTAGTTCTTCTCGGTCTTTCAATTAAAGTTTCTACTTTTTGGGGCGTGTCTTTCTCGGCTCCGCTTGCATCCAAGTTGTTCTTTTCAATAATTGTGGGAACTGACGGAAGTTTATTCCCTCTTCGACTTCGAGTTTTCACAATTTCAGGAGAAGAACTTCCTTCAGGCTTAGTTGGTACTTTTTCGCTAACTACTTCCGATTTCTCAAGAATTTCTAATTGAATATTAGGTGTTGTCGGTTGTACTTCTGCATCGATTACTTTATTTTTGCCCCTAGCAGTTTTCTTCGCCTTGACTGAGCGTTCAGTTTTTCTTCCAGTAGCCGTTACTGGCTTTTCCAAGTTTTCGTGCGTATCATTTGTTCCTTCTTGGTTAGTCCCAGTATCTTTTTCATTGCTGACAATGCTTTGTGAATTAGAGTCACTTGAGAATGAAGTTGTATTCTTCAGATCTTCAGGTTCTTGTCTCAATTTCCGTGCACCTACTCTAGTTCTAGTAGACTTTCCAGATGGAGTATCAGTATTTTTTAATGTAGTTTTCTTGATTTTATCTGTATCCGAGTCATTAGCGTCTGTAGGTGTCTGTAGTACTGCATATTTATTTTCTGTACGACTGTTCAAACGAGTTTTCAATTTTTCAGTTTTAGCCTTGGATGCATCTGGAGTGGATTCACGAATTGGCTTAGACTTCTCATAGAATTTAGCTTCAACATCGGGTAGAGGAAATTGCGATCTAGTCAGCTTCTTTGTAGTTTTTACACACTTGGTGAGACTTGAAACTTTTAGTTTAGTCGTCTTTACAGCGTTAGGATCTTCTACAAGCGGAACTGAACTGGCAGTTTCCATTACCATATCCAAATCTTTATCGCTTAGAATCTTTCTTCTCCGCGTACTGCGCCGCACTGCTGGGCTATTTTTCTCGCCTAAAGAAAGCTCTTGAGCAACATTTACTTGAACTTCAAGCTTGTCACCTGACGACTCTGAAATGTTAATTGCTTCGGCAGTTGTGACAGTGGCGATTTTTGATCGTCGGATTTCTGAGGGCGTTTCCTTCACTCCATCATTTTGAGGAACAATTACCATTTGGCCAATGGCATTGTCACTAGCTGAAATTTTCCTAGTAGATGTTCTTGTTCGGACTTTTGATACCGTATTTTCTGGAGTTTGTATGACATTTTCATTAACTAATGCCTTCAGTGGGGTTCGACTTTTCCTTTTAGAGTTCCTTGTGCTGTTATTTTTCTCAAATTCGTTTTCTGTAGATTTAATTTCGTCGTGAACTAACACGTCCAAAGATGTTGGGTTTGCTGTGCTGTCAATATCGCCAGAGTCTCCGGGTAAAACTGATTCCGGCTGCAAGTCTAAGTTTAAGTTACTTTTTGCTTTATCGCCGTTTGTCTTCTGTCGACTTTTATCTTGAGCACGATTCTTTGAAGAAGCACTACGAGTGACCGGGATAGTCTGCTCTAGGTTTGGAGGTGATTTGGCAGAATCACCATCCCCACCAAACGACGATTGTTCAGTATTGGTTTTCAATTGTTCTTCCACCCACTGATAGACTCTAGGAGAACAACTTGGCGTAGCTCCCATAGACTTTCTGGAGTTTCCAGTCTGCTCGTTTCTTACCCTTTTAGCAGGAGACAAACTCTTTCCTTTGGATGTATAGGACTTAATAGGAAATTTCCCAGATAATCTAGTAAAAAGATCTTTCGAGTAACCATCGTCACTGTTATTGTGCAGAAGGTCTACTCCCGATGTATCAAACAAGGATCCAATTCCAGTGACGCTAGTAAGGTCGTTTTTCGGACCATGCCTCACTCGGGGCGACATCAGTTTTCGCAAATTTGGAACATTTGTTAAATCGTTTTTGTGACTGCGTCGCGCTCGGGGCGACATCAGTTTCCGTAAGTTTGGAACGTTGGTGAGATCATTATTGGGAGACTTGGCTGGAGTCTTCATCAACCTTTTAACGCCTTCAAAACTACTGAGACGGTTCAGCGGGGATTTATTTTGACGTTTCCTCAAGGCAGGTTTCGGCGATGTTGGCTGTAACCAAGAAATAAATCGCATTATTTTAATACATTTCTTGAGTCCGAAATACAGGGTGTTTGTACCAGAGAGTCCAAGGGAAAAACATGATGAACTAACTTAATTTATCTAAACGAAAGAAAGACGATTCCAAAAATCTCTGAACAAAATTTCATATAGGTGTTTTTACATTTTACAGAGGCCCTGTATATTAAATAAGAAAGAAGGAAATGGTTTGAAATATAATGTACGTGTGCAATGCAATGAGAAGCAAAAATGGAATAAAGCATCGAATAACACTTTTGACATTTTATTGTTCATAAATTTTATACCTGAGGGCTGGGCTGTTCCTGGTTGATTGCCCTTGTAGAGTTATTTTTCTCTGGAAACAGAACCGCATGACTCTCCCTGCCTCTTTTCCGTGACCGGATAGCACACTCGCGAATGCTTTCAAACAATCCCGCTGTGTTTGTTGGTGTTTTAAACAAATCGCCCATGTAGTCTGTTTCCTATTTTACAATTCGAATTGGTAAATTTTAGAAATATGAACAAGCAATCAGTAGATGCAAATTTGCATATAACTGATGTTTTGAGCGCTTACCTGAAGTACACCGGGAGTAACTGGTGTTATGTCCTCCACAACCGGATTATACACCGAAGCATTGACTTTAGACAAACGACGCACTGGTTTGATATGGGACTTTGGAGTTTCATCCTTAACGACATCCAACATTTCTAAAGTGGTTTCACACGAATATTCGGGTTTCCTGGAGAGAAACAAAAAATATATTAAAATAAACAAATAAATAAAACTTTATATTAAGAACACAGTTGATATGAAATGAAAGAAGGGTGTATGCAAACATTAACCTTTTGGAAATAATTTGATGCTTCAATGATAGATCTTTCGGGTCGGTAGGTTGGAAAACCGAACGACTCAAGAGCTTTTTGTTCTCCACTTTTGGCAACTGCGGAAGACTAAGACTTCTGACCCTCTTTGGCTGACTTGGACGGTCTCCTGGAAAATGAGATTGTTGAACTTTTCATCATACTACCTAGGTAGGCACTTCTTACCTTTGCACACTGAAAGCCGCAGAGAACTTCTTCTTTTAACCGGCTTGGAGAGTTCCGTCGCAGAGTGTTCAGTAACTCTGGCTTTCACGAAAGGTGTCGATGTAAAAATCGGCTCTCTGTCAGAACTTTTCCTCAGGGGGCTGCAAAGAAAATGGTCAGAAAAATGTCAACTGATTATGTTGAGATTGATGACAAACCTTTCGTTCTGAACTGAACTAACTTTCAAGCAACTCCTGGGTTCAGACACTGCTGTAAAATTCACTACATCGATTTCTGTGTCTTCTAATGCAGAATTTGTGTTTTTGAACGGGGAGTTTGATTGTGGATCGTCACAATCATTTTCCCACTTTAAGGGTACCGCCGTGGATTCCTTTAAACTTGTAGCCAAAGCTGTCTTTGTAAATGCGCTGTTTCTCAGCGATCTTCTAACATAGGCTTGGTCGTTTCCATTTGGTTTCAAAGGTTTAACAGGAGATAAAACTTCTATAGTCAAGTCGTTCATTTCTGAGATTTTTGTTGTGCTATTTAAAGCTGATACTTCTTTTGTTTCTTCGAGAGAATTGCCGTTTTGGATGGCACGCTGGGTGGTTTCATCAAATGAGGTTCGACTTTCCGGAGCATTCTGATCACTTGTTGGGCAGCTGAAACATGGTGGTGTCGTACTTTCAAAATTCTGGTTTGCCTCTTGTGTAGTCTCATCAAAAATGTTAACGCTTGTGGTAGACTTCGTTTTTTGTGCATCAGTTGAATCCTTCGAAGCATTTTCATCTAATGATGTTTGTACTTCTTTTAAGGACAAAGACTGAGAAAGTACTAAATCTGACAATTCATATGAAGTGCTGCTTTCACAAGTTAAATTATTGGTATTGATGCTTAGTTTCGAATCAGTTTCAGATAAATTGTCCGCACAACTAGTACTAATACTAATCGGACATGTATCATCTTCATCTATAATTATCATGGATTTGCGACGTGTTGGAATGCTTTTCTTGTGCGGAGGCGTCATGCTGGGAAAGTCCGAAACATCTCTACCACGCCGCTTTGGAGGTCTTACAGTGACATAAGAAGAAGGGTCAAATTCCGGCATATCTAACTGGACATCGTTAGGAATTGGAAATCCGTTTCCTGAATTATTCTGGCTATCATGTAATATAGAGGCATTTTTAGACAGTCTTGCTTCATTGTCAACAATTTCTTCGCTTGCATGGTCTGACTCAGTAATGCTTGTTGAAATATTACATTCTGACCAGCTGTCACTTTCAGCTCTTGAGAAGTTTGGACTAGCGTCCAAACTGGCACTAGAATGAACAGTGTTATCTTGGATTGGTAAACTCATTTGGTCATTGTCGATAGGGGTAGTTTGGTCTTTTGCAGCAGTATCATCAACGTTCAAACATATGGCTGACAAGTTGTTTCTTCGTGATTTCACTGATGACCTTCTAGCTGGCATAAAGCTCCTTGTACGTTTAGACCGTGTTCTGAAAAATTAAAATAATGATTTGTGTCTTGGGTTCAACATATTAATATTATATATTAAACATATTATAATTAGATGATATTTTCCAATTTCAACATGGATTTCACGATTTTGATGCAAGGGATTAAAATATTTATGTTCGTGTTAGTATAATTAGCTTACTTGTAGGTGGTGTATGTTTTAACCAATGGCATCACACTTTTCCTACTGAGCTTCAATAATTTTTTCTTTTCTCTTATAAATAGCTCACTATCTTCCGGCTGAAATTTTAAAAAAATTTTGGTTTTTTGGACATTCAGTCTCCTTAACTTTACATTTACACTAACCTCGTCCTTCAGTATTTCG
The DNA here is from genome assembly GCF_020466585.1 of Dendroctonus ponderosae. NCBI lineage: Eukaryota > Metazoa > Arthropoda > Insecta > Coleoptera > Curculionidae > Dendroctonus > Dendroctonus ponderosae. Next base: position 6,421,723 of record NW_026018916.1, read on the forward strand.
TTGAAGTATTGAAACTGTTTTCCAATTATTTCAAAGATATCACCATGTTTTAACACCTCGAATTTCAAACAAGGGTTGCCATTTATAATCACTGGAGCATGAGCACTCTTGTTTGTAATAATTGCCTAAAATAAACAGTTACAGATTAATCGACAGATTCGACAGTATTTGCTATCAGATCGAAACTGATTAATTTTTCGCGTAACGTTAATAATTTGTTGTTATATTATAATAATGTTAACAATTCATATTCCCCATTGCAACTGGTAAAATCCATGCATTAGAGTGGTGTTTCCTTCAAGGAAAAAGTGTTAAATTTAAATGTTAAATACTGTTAAGTACATAATTTATTAATCGAAAGCTGGAAAAAGAGTTGCAATCAGATAAGATATTTTTAAGATCGAAACATCGAGTTAGTTGGAATAGATGAAAGTTGGAATAGTTGATGATCCTATTATTATCAATCACTCTGAAGTTCATTGATTGTGCTAATAATATGTCTTGTTCAATTACAAGTTTGGACAACCTTAAACATGATATACCTGTTTCAATTATAGGATTTAAAAGTGTGTGTCACATCTTGAGAACGACTGGCGATTCAAAAAATATCACCAAGATACCATACAGTTTATAATTACTTGTTCATGTTCAAACAAGTATGAGCTTATATTCGCATGGTCTTGTAATTTTCAGCCAAATTGTTTTACGCGACTCAAACACTCATATAAACGGCGTTTTTCAGCGAATGAATTACAAGTTCAAGACGCAAATAAAACAACTTTAGACATTCATTCACCAAAACAATTTTCCAGCTCCAATTTTCAACCACAACAAAATTTCATATTTATAAACCAAAGTTTGGATAGGAAAAATGTTAGTTTGTATAGAAAAAATGAGCATAGTGTTAATCGTACAGTAAGGAATTACTGAACTTTTCTTCCAGTCCCGCTAGTTTTGAGGTTACAAATGTAAAGAATAAAATGGCCGTCGACGAATGGAAGAATAAGTTGGCGAATTAGTTTTCAACGCTGTATAGCTTTAAAAGAATGCGCTATTCACTCATTTTATTAGTTATATGCTGAAGCCGAACTTTGTAACACACCAGCTCTAACCTCATAAATCCATTAACAAAACGACTTACCACTCCATTGCGACTAACTTTAACAAAAGCGTGTTTCGGCAGTAAATTCCCATTTTGTAGTTTCAAACGTAGTTCGCAATCAATCGATGATCCAATTGAGTGTTCGCCCAGGTCTAATTCATAAGTAGCCCCGGTGCTACCGTTCCTTAGAACGACGATGCGTCCGAACTCCATTAGGGCTTTGTTACCAAATTATTAATATCGACTTAATCCCAATAAATGACTGTGAGGTATTTTAACATGCACGGGAGATTACAAAAAAATAAAATTATGCTGTCAGAATCGAATAAAGTCAGTTGAACAGACAAACGAAAAGCACAAAATTCACCATCACTAAACGAACTAAACAAAACAAAGTCACCGAATGATGAATGAATTTGAGAATCGATAAAACCGTTGGCCTTCTTTTCCGCTATTCAAAATGCCGTTTGTAACCAATCAGAATCAGCCATGTCCCTGTCTGTGTAGTAAATGACGTTTGGCAGACCTGGCTGCCATTTGCGTTGCCAACACTAAGAAAATTAAGCTGTTTATAATTTTATTTCTTTGATCGTTGACCAAATCTTATATACAGTTAAATATTTCAAAAATGTGACAATAAATATATTAAAATAATTTGAAATATAGCATTTAAATAACCAAATGGGAAATGTAACAATAACAGACAAAAATAAGATAAATGTGTCTCGTGCTGCTGGAGATTATGATATAAATTGCGGTGTTGGAACGCCTTGTTGCCACTCTATGCATTGATTGGGTCACCCAAGAGGAGTTATTCAAAATTTAATTATTATGTATCACATAATCACTGTAAACACTTTAGTGATATTACTTCACACTTTCAGTTTTCTCAATGGATGTAATTTTTATTTAATTTGGGTGATGACTTAATAAGTTTAAGACAAAAAACCACTACATTTTTTGATTGTCAACACTTAATTTGAAAATACCAACGGTTAAAGGGAGGTTGTTAAAGGAAAGGGAGTTGTAGCAGGGGTTGTAGAGTGACAAAAATCTTGAGCAGATTTTATAAAAAAAAATTTTTAGAACAAAAATTGCAATTGCATAAGTTTTCACTTTGGAAACACAAAGTAGACAAAAATTAGCAAATATATGCTCAATTATAACTAAGCATTTACTACTGCCCAAAAATTTGACCCTTGTTCTAGTCCTGACTGGACTTTCCTTTCCATATGTTATAAGCTAAATGTTCTACAATTTTTATTATAGCCGCCATTGTAGATAATTCGTCATTTATTTCACTTGAGTCCATACGTTTCTAATTATTTTTATTATTAATTCTTATTATTAGATGATCTCTTAAAATGTGATTATTTAACTTGTATTTGCTACCGATAAAAATTAAAAAAATCGAAAATATTAATTTGAAATCAACTATTTATTCACATGCAAATAATGTGACAGACAAAAGTACATCAACTGACTCAGAAGACAAGATAAATAATGTAATTTACTGAAGAAAAAAGAACATACAATCCCCACTATACGTTTATATGCGAAATATACACTCGTAACACTAATAATTTTAATACTAAATTGCATTATGAAAAAGTTTAATGAAATTAAAATTAATATATAAACGCGTATATAAGGTGTTTCTAAATGAGATGCAAAAATTTAAATATATTATCCTACATAAATAAGCACTGTTTCAGATAGAAAAAGAAACTCAAATTTTGCGTGCGTTTTATGGTTCGACCGCAACGTTCAAAATCTGTTTCGGCCTTTCTGCCTAAATTTTAGGTAGGATTTTTTCATTTTTTATATTTCATTAATAGTTATTGAAAACCTTTATTAAATTATATTAATAAATGTGCTCGTTGTTGCTTTAAATATCGTACTCATACGAACATACGGTATGTTAATAGTGCAGTGGTAAAATCAGTTTATTCGTCACTTATCCATTTACTTCTAAGGTAATATATTACGTTACTTACACTAGTAATATCTATGCTGTACTTATTGCATGTATATCCTTCAACTACAATCCATTATACAGAACAATTGGGTGTGTTAATAAAAATATGTTTTTCTTAAAAAATGTACATAGTTAAGACTATAAATTAGATTAAAAACGACACAAACGTGTCAAGGGCCTTCTAGGTACTCTATTCGCCTAGGGCTGCGTATTCGTTATAAAAAGAAAATCTAAAAAAATTGTTCTACAATATATAAATATATAAGTAAGAGTATCACAAAACCATAGTGCGTGAAAGCTAAAATAAAAATACTGAGACCTATTTGTTTAGAATTAAGGCACTAGAATTCACTAAGGGCGATTAAACTTTCTATTTGAACTGAAAGTTTTTGGATATGGTTGCAGTCAACTAATTAATTAAATGAATTGTCTCAATGTCGTGTGGTTATTGCTAGAAGTAAAAAAAAAATAACGGCTTTTAATATACGAGCGAAAAAATTAATATAAAGTCCAGTTGTTACTAACATACGAGAATTTTCTAATCTATAAAGAATCTACATTTAAAGGTACATAAATTGCTCTTGGTGCTTTGTTAGCCAATCTTCAACCTGCTTGTAATTTTTCCGCATCCACTCTACGTTGCCTTTTACCCGTTCGATTGCACTATCAAACGCTCTGGTCGTTGTGCTGATGTTGGCTTTGATACTGTCTCTGAACCTTTCCAACTGAAAATTAATTTTTACAAACTCTGAGAGGCGAATAACATTTAGATAATCACTTACTTCTTCAAGTTGGAATTCTGTGTTCATATGCACAGTCAACGCCTGCACCATTTTACCCAAAATATTGAAACCATCCCCATAACTAGAAAACGCACATAAATTCTGCATATAATTTGATAACTTGAGAATCGTACTACTTACTGCTCTAACATATAATTCCAGTGCTTTCTAAGAAAATCGAAAGCGATCTGAGTCCCTTCTTTGTTTTTAGCGATTGACTCAAACACTCTACCCGCATCTTGGATCCTGATACTATAACCATCAATTAGTTTATCCAAATATCTGCAAATAATTTCCAAATTACAGAATTCGAACTGAGGGGTTAATAAGCTCTAGCGCTAAAACTGATTCTAGAATGAAATGAATACATGAGGAAATGGGTTAGAAGCTAGTGCACAAGCGAGTCTATCTTTCAAATACGTCCTTTAAGTTAGGTGAAGATGTTTTATTTGGTAGTGAAAGATAAAATATTCGAAGTGCATCAGTCAGCATTCGGGAGCTTGCAAATTAACTGCGCTAAAAATTTCGTTGTTCCTGCTTTATAGAGTATAGAAAAAAAATTCTGAAAATATTCTCACATTTACAAAGCGGAACTAAATAAAATAACGTATATGATGTATTTTTCAGTAGACCCATTCAGGCCATGTCGTGGAACGTTGAAAATTGTAACGTCATGTGCTTAATTACAAGGTTTAGTAATGAAAACTAGACTTTCACGAGAAATATCGACATATGGCTGACAAAAATCAAGATTTGTGGCTTGTTTGATCACACTTTCAAGGCCTTTGTAGACTCAAGTGAAAAAAGATCGTGAAATTTTCGTATTGCCACTTGCTTTAATTTGGAGGATGCGAATGTTTAAAGGAGAAGGCGCAGTTGAGTAGAAGCTTCTATTATAAGATGAACAATTTTAGACCAGTTTTACCAAACGGAAAATATACGGATTTTGAGGGATTGTTGCGAACATTGAATAAGTGTCTTGTTCAAACAGGTGAAAATGTTACTTGCTTTGGTTCGAAAGGGGCGAATTTTTAAAGAGAACGTATTTTAGTTAAAACAACCATTATGAAACCGAAATGTATTAATTTTGAATCCAGATTTATTAAGTTGGAAAAAATGAGAATTTTCAGAAATTTTTAAGAAACTGTCAGGATCGTTTAGAAATAAGTGAATACACTTTTCTTATTCTTTATTCTATAGAATATAAAAACGCGAAAATTTCAAATTGCTTCTTGTTTTAATTTGGAAAGTTTAAAAGAAAGAACTCATTGAAGTGAAATGGATATTTACTAATTTTCATGAATTTGATTTAAATATAGACATATACATACACATTTTATAGCTTTCAAACGTTTTTTCTTAAAATTTCGCATTTGAATATGCCTGGAAATGTATGTATTATAAAAACAAAACAATTTTGTTTCCCAATTATTTCACTTGAATTACGTAGAAAATAAAATCCTATTTTTCAATCAATCAATTATCAAAAACCAATAGTAAAAAATACAAATTATTCTGTTAATAAATGTAAAAGGTTAAGACGTTGTTTAAATCGCTCTGTATAGGTGCAAAAGTTTTCATAAAATTGGGTTTTCTGTACAAGCCATCTGCGACATCTATTTATTGCAGGATTCTGTATAATAAATGTCTAATATTTTTTTAATATATGTACTTAATATAACCAGTTAAATAAAAAAAATACGTGTACTCACACCCCTATCTATTTAGGATCTTTCTGGACATATTTTTACATCTGAAATATATCTGTTGACTGATTTCAGCCAGATACTTTTTTATCTTTCACCTTAACTCACTTACATGTATTTTGGTAAAGCTGGCAATAAATACAAGTATAGAAAATAAACTTAATATTTGGAAATAAAAAATGTTAATACACAATTTTTTTTAAATTTTAATATAAAAGTTGACTTTTAATCCCTCATAGTAGGATGAGAATGACATATCCAGGGTTCTTCAAAAAACCATACGCTAACCTTCGGATTATATTCTATCCGCTTAAAACTGAACATTTTGTCTGGATCACTAATTAAATTCCATGAAAATTTTCTAATAGAAATTCTGTAGGTCTGCATAGTAAAAGAGTAGTTCTAAAGAAATCAGAAGACTTTGACTCTATTTAACAAAGTACTCGAACTCAAAATTTAAAATTGTTGTGAACGTTTTTTCCTTCTCGACTATTCCCTGCTTGTCTGAAATTATGGAAATTTGGAAATGCTAGAAATTCTTTAAATCGACTAGCAATTCAATTATTATAATGGTATGATTAACAGCAATTTATCTCTCTATTTTAAGGTGGCCGATTATATCTCGATGGTTGGGGTATGATTTTTCACACACTCTGTATAATATTCCATAAAATATGAGAGAAAAGTCGGCTGGAACTTTACTGCGAAGTAAATTTTTGCTAGATGAAACACTTGTTAGTAAAATAAATAAATAACGACAAGTGATAAGATAAGATATACCTTGAGAGAAGCCATTTCAACTTGGTGCATCCCAAGGCATCCAGCAAAACATTTTTTTCAGTCGGTGAGCTGGTTTCCAGATATTTCTTATAGGCAAAGTCCCATTCGATATCTGAGCCTTCTCTGATTGCTGTGCAATAAATCACTGATCGAAGATTCGGGAGAATTCTGCAAAAGGAAAAGTGAAGAACACGGAAGTTCAATTTTAAATTCCACAAAAATTTTATATAATGTTGTGTACTTTAGTGCAAAGCGAATTGGGGTTTCTTACTCATTTTCTCATGTCTCTTACCTTCCATCCAGATGTTTCTTTATATCATTAGCACAAACTTAAAGATGTTAGGGGAATTATTAAATTTAGGTCTAGACTCATACCTTATTGGAGCCCGTTAAAGGATCCACTTATTTTCTGATATTGTTTGATAATCGGCAATAGAATTGTGCACTTACGTTTTCCCATTGGTCATCCAAGCGCGGAACTGCGATCGAGATTCGTGAACGCATCTGGATTCAGGACTTCGACAGGACCATTCCAAAACAGTGTGCCTTATTCTCCTAGTGAGATAATGGTCGATGTTGTCGTTAAAGTCCACAATATCGTATGCCATTTTAAAAACTGCTTTGTGATATTCCTAAGAAGGAAATATTTGTTTTTGAATGCGTATGTGATTTGTACGATGGCAAATGCTTAATTATCAAGTTATGGTTCGATTCCTCAAAATACCGATTAGAATTTATCGCCTGAACATTGATGCTTGAGGAAAATTTGTTTAGAACTCCATTTCCTCAAACTTTCGCGATTGTTTGCCTAGTTTCATGGTAATTTGTGTTCCACTGATCGTATCTTAAGGAAACGTGTACTTGAGAAGAAATTTTCGTTTTTTTGTAGTTCTTAGTTTGTTTTCAAGAAAATGTTCGAATCGGTCGATTAAAAGTAGAATTCATCCGCTTTGAACGTAACAAACACTTTCAAGAATTCACAATATTTATTTAAACTAACAAACGTGCGTGTTTTAATATCTGCAAAAGTACTCCCGAGTTTCTATGTTTGTTAATCCGCACTTAAGAATTTAAGCTTGCGCTCATTAGTGAAGAACAAATAACGATTTCATAAGTTCACTGATATGAAGAAGCAAGTAGAAGAAATTGAACAAAAAGTAATATTTTGTCGAAAACAGTCAGTGGCGAAGGCCGCTACATAAAAGTTTATAATTATTATATTAAATGTAGACCGTATTTGCATGAAATTTGAGTCGTAAAATCATGCTCGCACTTGCGCGGTTGTTGATAAGAATTAAACAGCCTGCAATTTGGCTAATGCATGTAAAAACTTACTTCAAATATGCCAAATACTGGAGTATCATGCAAAATATCACTGAGAAATTGCAGTTTTCCAAATGCTACAGCTGTTGGCACGAACATAATAGCAGAGTCTTGTATTCCCATTCTGAAAAAAAATGTGAATTCACGGATTAAACATTATTTTATATAATGGATTTATATAATCCATAAACAGACATGCATCTATGATAGTTCTCTAAGAGAGATTGATGGCCATCTGTTACCAAATGAAGAGCAACGGGTGCATGGAATAGAATATTTAAATTTAAAACAAAGTAAAATTTATACTGTATATAAACTATAAAATATAGCATAGAAAAGAGCGTCATTAAGTTACAGAGTGAAATAAATCTGAGGAATAAATTGAGAAATTGATAAAAAAATTACGTTGAAAGGGAATCAAACAAGCTGAATAGATTATAGAAAATACGCAGAATGATGTTCCGAAAACAAGAAAATTTTCAATTTTTAGAAGATTATTAAGATGTATTTGCCGTTCTAAAGTAACCCAACTCTTGAGAACTTAAAAATTAACAGAAATGGCTTAAACTTAGAGACAGTGATTGAAACGCTAATTTTAACTCACAACATATACAAAGGAACTATTAGTGCATAACATCAATGTTTGATCCGCCAAATGGATTGTGAGAAAAAAAATAGAAATATTTGGGAAAAAAGTAAAGAAGCAAGCCATTAAATCAAACATTATTACTGGTTTTTATAATGTGAATAACTCACTAGTCTTCTAAACTTTGAAGTATTCCAACTAATATAAAATTACAGAATATTCCACAATTTTGCGATAATTTTCAGGCAGCGATTCAAAAACTAACGTTTATAGTATGCAATTGAGCCGCTCGCATTTTTATCAAAAATATGTAATATTTTCAATTAGAAAATACTCTTAAGTTTAAGCAAAATTCACCTTTTTTGTATTAAAATAAGCTTCGTAAAAATGCATATCTCCCATACCTACTTAAAAAAATGTCTCCTACTCCCATACCTACTTAAAGAAACTGATGACGTTCATGCTGAATCATCTTGTACATAAAAGTATGCAAAAATTTTACCTTGCAATTAATTTAAGAGGTATTTCGTAATCCAGTTGATTCGCTCTAGCCAGATCCATTGCGTTGCTGATTAGTTGCGCCCAAGTAATTGGAGTGAAATCCATCAGATGGTCTATAAGTTGTTTCCAGTTGTGTTCGTCGTAATTCACAATATAATATCCTAAACAAAATAATAATTGAACATCCGGGTTGTGAAAATTGGTAACAATTTTTACCGGTGTGGTTCAGGTTCAAAAGATACCATTCCCCAATGGGACCAACTTCTTCCACAATCTCCTCTTCGCCTCTCATCCAGAATTTAGGTGTGGTGGATATAAAGTTAGGCGAGACACTGGAAGTAAAGGAAATGGGCAGCCACCATAGGAATTTATCTTTGGAGTCCGATTGAGTCAGAAAGAATCTTTTCTGAAAAAGCACACCAGATGTTCGACTGGTTGCATCAGTTTAATGTGCCCACCTGAACAAGTTTTAACGTGTTTCTGCTGTAATCTGGAGCAACATTGATGACAGGAAACCCTGCTTGTTCGGTCCAAGTATCCATAATTTGTTTAACAGATTCGCCTGCTCCCAAAACGTTCCTTAAACGAGCTTCTTCAGTGAGACTGGTGAACAGATCATTGCGATTGGCATTGCTGTATTTGAATTTCTGCAAATATTTGATTAGGCCATTTTTAAACGTCTCTTCTCCAAGGAAATTGTTCATCATTCTTATTATGCAGGCACCTAAAAGTTCCATTCGATTTTCGTTTGTTTTTCTCACCGTTTCAACCGGCGCTAACCAACCTTTTGCGTAAGATATTTCATCGAAGGCTTGCTTGATTTGCATACTGTTGCACACATCAAAGCTGATTGGTCTCGAGGATTCCAAGGCGTCCAAGGACATGGCCCGTTCGATTTCACTTGGAAGGAATTCATCCAGAATGTTCCATGATGGTTCAGCCTGGTTAAATCGAGATTATCACAATTTTCTGAAAATGTTCTTGTTGGCTTCTTACATGGGCAACTCCTAAATACTGTAAGTAAGTGGCAAAACCTTCCTTCAGCCACAAGTCATTCCACCACTTTGGGGTAACAAGATTTCCAAACCACTGATGTGCTAATTCATGCGACAGAACGGTCGCGACTGTTCGCTTGTCCTCAACAGTTGAACTGAAGTTGTCGAAAAGAAGGCTACTCTCTCTAAATTAACAAGAAGTAATTGAGATAAATAGCTTTGAGGGTGGAGTCAGTTCATTTACCTGAACGTTAACAATCCCCAATTTTCCATGGCACTGAAGCCGAATTCTGGAATCGCAACTATGTCAATTTTCTTTAAAGGAAAGTCGGCTCTGAAACGGCCAAACACATGGGACTGTTAGCTTAAATTCATCTTTTTTTAGTTAAGTTTCTGCTTCACCTGAAGTAATTTTCAAAGTATCTGAGAATGCTTGGTGCCACTTTTCCAGCATAATCAGTTTGGGTCAGAAACTCTCGTCTTGCCCAGATTTTGATTAAATCGTCTGTGGATTGTAGCTGTGTTAGCTCACTAATGATGAAAGCCACTAAATAAGTGGACATTTCCGGTGTTTCTGGGTAGTTGTCCCAAAACCATGTGCCTTGTGCCGTCCTAGAATGGGTTAGATGAACATTTTATTCGACTAGAATCCAGAGAGAACTAAAAATGAACTTAAAATATGATTTGAAAAGCGCCAAAGTTACTGGGTTGCTGAGAAGTTGAGCATAAGCGCGAATTTGTAATTTCCGGACGTTCATAGAACTTTGCGGTAATTTCTCGAGGATATTTAAAATGTTGTGGTTCATCAATGTTCAGAAGCAAAGAACGTTTTCGGGATGTCTATATTTTTGCTCATTTTTTAGCTGTTTGGCGCCTTCTGCCGCTGATTAAATTGATGCAAAGTTAAAAAATTAAAAACGTACGTATTTTGAACGTAAAACGTAACACAAAACTCCAAAATTGAAATAAAAAATTATAAAGATGGGATTCTACCGTCAGACGCTCAAAGCTCAGCAAATTCGTAAATGTAACTTTTGTGTTGAATTAAGACACTATTGTCTGAATCTCAGAATTTCTGTTCGTGCTGAAATAACTATATTAGAAACTGCATACTTAATCAAAATTGGTTAATATTAATAGGAACAGTAACATTTCGCGTAAGTTTTTACATGAGTAATAAAGAAGATTTGGTTCAGTGCTTTAATCACTATTGCTTGCGATCTTTGCATTGCAATTTGCCGGATCAAAGACTTTATTCCAAAGTTGACCTAAAATCTATTTTTGCAAAGTGTTTTCAGTTTTTAACTGGAAAGAAGAACATATGCCTTATTAATTCAAGAAGCCCACCGAAGCAATTTAGCTCAAAAAATAATTGAGCCAGTTTTTTAAGATATAAATGTATTAATAGTTAGTCTATAAGACTGTTTTGATAACGTTGATTAACAAGATTCAGCAAAACGATGCTCTGCTGCATCAAGTTTATGAAGTTTTCCAACTTCCACGTCACCTAAAAAAACCCGATTCCAAAGGCAGTTGGACTAGTGGGAACCAATGATTCACTTTGTTGGCCACCTGGATCGCCAGATCTGATCTCTTCAGATTTCTTCTTTTTTAGGCTCATTTGAAAATTGAAATGGCAAATTTATGAATACCACAATAGGGTAACAATAAAGAAGATTAAAAAATAGGATTAGATGCGCAATACAACAAAAGTATGACAGGAAGTAATAAGCGCCATTTCGAATCCTCAGAAAAGCGATAACAATAAAACGGAAGAAAAATGGATTAAATTTTATTGTCGCCCATAAATTAATTTTTAATTAACTCTTGTTTTAAATCCTATTTTTAATTGATGGGTTTTTGCAATTTAAATAATAGGTAGGCATATTTCGGAGAACGTGGCAAGAGATCACACTTTTTTCAGATCACAGTTAACTTCTAAAAACACTGCAATGCGCGATTTTATCAATTTCTTGATCAGCAAAGATTTGAGCAACAAATTCAAATTAGTCAAATATTGTGGCACTGGCTCGATTATTTATATTATCGAAAAAAGGCCAATAGTCAAGAAGCTGGCAAAAGAGCACATTTTATTTAATACTTGAATTTAACTCTGAACCAAATTGGCCTGGTCCATAATCTATATCTGTCCATTGTAGTTTTAATTTGTCTACTTACTCGAACATTTCGCTTCTCTCAAGAGGCATGTTTGATAGTGAAGACATATTTGCAGGTCTTGCAAGTCTTATTTTAAATTTCGCTTTAAATGACGGATCATCAAAGCACGGAAATGCACGTCTTGCGTCTGTGGGTGAAAATTGCGTGCTTGCAGCAAACCTAAAAGTATTATTACATATAGTAGTTAATAGTAGTTAATTCAAGAAATTAATATGTTGAACGGGGGCAAACCTGGAATCTCCTGATAAAGTTGTGTAGTGGCTTTGATAAAATCCTTGTAGATGACTATTCAGTTCTCCCTGAAATTGCAAAGTGAGAACATAGCTTTTGCCTTTCTTTAGCTGATCATCCAACACAATTTCGTATCTTTCGCCTTCCAGATGCTCTTGTGATGAAATTGATAACGACTCTAGAAAAACCGCTTCGTAAAATATAGAAGTATGTATTTATTATCAATTTCATTAAATAGGCACCTTCTGATTTTTCTGTCGGCTTCACCGTAACCGAATCCTCTCGAATGTGGATTTTATTTACATGGAAGATGATGGTATCTGTGTCTTCCGATGGGACTAGAGTAATCATTTCCAAGCCATCAGTTGTTGAGTTATGAAAATCCGGTTTAAGTTGTATCCTGGAAATAGTCGTGATTGCAATTAGTCGTACTTTTTAGGACCTGAAATACATTTTAAAGAATTGGGCTGCTGGAAAAAGTTATTGGTTTTATATTTCCACATTCAGCGCATTCCAATTTATAAATCATTCTGCACTGAAATTTGTTGAAAATATAACGTTCCTTGAACCTAAGTTAAAATTAGCCAGTCTAATGCAAATATTTGCACTAGCTATAGCTGATGTGTTAGGTGTGATATCTAATTTTCTGAAAATGTATAATAAAACCTTATATCGATTTGTTCATAATTATTTTCGTCTTAAACAACAACAAAAAATAACCAATTTTCCAAGTAGGTAATCAGTCTGAGGAATAAATGAGAAGATTTTAACCGATCTTCAAAACTAGTTTTAAACAATTAAGGTTTATAATTCTCAAACAATATTGAAAAATTAAAAATATGTAGCATCCATGGCAATAAAATACAATTTTGTAATTGTTAGTAATTTGGGTCCAATCAGACCAAATAATGTCTTTATCGTTCTTCAGTTGAAGGGTTTTTCAGTTCACATTTTTCGGTTCTCTCAATTTTCAACTGGTTCCTTTCCGAGAAACATTATAGAATTGGGCATTTTGCATGAAATTAAACTTTTTTTTCAATAAACGTAAAAAGTAAAATCTGATTTGTTTCGAAATCATGTAAAACATCTCCAACATCCGGAAATTTTAAGTTAATTTTTAATCAATATTTTATCATTTGTTTGAATTTATTCTATTTTCGTTTCATTTTTGAGGATCATGTATTATTGCAAATTCAGAGATGAAAGTAACCCATGATGTAAGAACAATTTTAAAACAGGTTGTTGCATAAAATGTGTAACATGTTATTTTGGATGCTGCATATACAAATTTGAAATGTTTCACGATCATTGCCAAGCCAAGCCAAGTGAGTCAGTTTGCAAAAATTATCGCATGATCGCTGCAATAAAATATTCCATCAATTAATTGATTTGAACAAGCCAACAGGAATTTGCAAAAAAAGCAAGACAGAAACAGAAACATTTTTCTGAAAAATCAGAAACATTTTTTAAATTAATTACTGTTGGATTTGTATTGGATCTTCGGTTCGATTCAGTAAATGGCTTCGGTCTGTCTAGATAAAAATAACACTTATCTGATTTCGAATCTATTTTGAGCAGATTATTTCAATGTTTTGTTTTGTATGTAAATATGGCTGCTAATCTAAACATTTCAAACCGCAAAACTGAATTTATATTAAATAATTGGGTCACAATATGTAGTTAAGAGGAAAAACATTTTTTTCCAGTATTGGGAAATATGGAATTGCTGGAACAAATTGATCAGTCTGCAGTTCTCTTGCCAGGCTAATTAGATATCAAATAAACATTGTTCAGGTATATTTTTGAAATTTATGAACGGAAATGCGTTGTTTGAATAGAAGATCGCACCTAATTGATATTTATTTTGACATCTAAATTCGATTCACACACATTCGGGACTCGTAAAAATTAGCAATAATCTAACCGACATCATATAAAACATAATAATAGAACAGTATTTGCATAGTTGACGTGATTGTTTACCGTTCGATGTGTAATATTAGACACTCATGAGTGTAGTTGCTCAATTGGTTAATTCATTCAATCGACATTTTGAATGAGAAAGAACAACAATTTCGCAAATCTAACGTTTAATGTTTTGGGCTGTCGTGTGTGGGTGCAGATGGATGTCTGAAAAATCCTCTTGCAATCTGGCTATTTATCAACATGTCCGATTAGAAGTTGATTTACTTCGGTTTATGTGCAAATATGCCAAAAGTGGTTGGTTTCCTGTTTCATCAACCATTAATCTCATTTTAGATCGTTTTTAATACCTGAAGTATTAATTGAAATTACTTACTTTATTTTATTACTTTATTTCCTGATTCAGTTGGTCTGATTCAATTGATGTAGTTGATTATTGGTTTCTTGATTGCATTATTTAAAACGTTTTTAAAACACTTTTCCTATAGTTTAATTAGTGCACTTGCACCGAATTCTATTTTATATTAATTCCATTTTTGTCTTCTTTTGCTCTCGGTTTAATGTTTGTCTGATTCTGTTCCTGGCGTTCTTAGACATGTTCTTTCTAGTGTTTTGTTCACTTTTCTTGGTCTGGTATCAAATTGCCCCTTTTCGTTTTAATACACATTTGAATATTTCCTTTCGAATCGTTTTATCTGTTACTTGATCGCTTTATTCAAAATATATTTAAAAAGTTATATTTTAAATATTATTATAGTTATGTTTTAAAAGTTATTTACATGAAAGGTCAACTCTGTCCCAGGAAGAAGTCGTGGCTCTTGTATTTATTACGCGATTAATTTAGCGGAAAAGGTTCACAGAACAGATTCAACATAAAACAATAGATTAATGCCTTATCAATGTGCGCCTAGCCTAACGGTTCGAAAATTGGCAATATTTATCAGTTGTTACAGGCATTCGATAAAGTGCCTCAAAAATAAATATTAATTGCGCAAATGTAATCAGCAGCTCGAAAATATTTTGTTCGTTTTTCTTCCTTCTTCTTTCAAATTGTCACTTTTCTTTTTACGGCACATTGGTTCTTGTGGTTTTCTTTGCCTACATTTTTCATAATACTGTGAACAGTTCTGTTTGGATTTGCT
This sequence comes from Dendroctonus ponderosae, assembly GCF_020466585.1. NCBI lineage: Eukaryota > Metazoa > Arthropoda > Insecta > Coleoptera > Curculionidae > Dendroctonus > Dendroctonus ponderosae. Next base: position 6,436,950 of record NW_026018916.1, read on the forward strand.
ACTTCTTTCTATTGTCTGCCCAAACTCTATTCTCTGCTTCTGTTACAAGTGCTTTAACTCTTTTATATATGATTGTACATTTTTTGTAATGGTTAGTTGCTTTTCGATTTCCACCAATTTCTGGGTCTGATTCAGTTGTTTATTTTCCGGCTCACTCCAGACTGAAATATGTAATATACAATTTAGGAAATTTCTAGATATTTCTGATGTGTAGCGTGTTTATCTCATTTTGATATCAGAAATGATGAAACAGAAGTTTGAAGAAACTTAAATTAATTGCACAACATAAAATAATCACTACGAAATATTTGGAATCTCTAGCTGCTTTTTGTTTTGATCCTAAACAGGCACACATTTCGAGCTTGATAAAAAATATTGGTTTGATTGAACAATTGTTTTTGTGTTCTTATAACTGTAAAATTATGCTTATTATAATATGGTTAGGTTTTTGATTAGAGAATTTCGTTCATTCCGTGAGCATTGATCTAAATTCGACGTAATGGAAATTGATTAATGCATTACGGAATTGACGCAGTTATCACTAAATGTGTTTAAAAAAAAGGATTTTTGGGTGAACACCGCGTTGATTTTGCCTGTAATGCCAAATTTTCACCAAACTCTTTAAAGGTATTGTTTATTTCTTCAAATAGTTGAGGTTTGCTCCAAATAACAGAACTAATTTAATTATATGACTTTCCTCTTCAATCATAAACTCTACCAACGCATAACAATAGAATCTGCCAGGCAAGATTATAAAAACAAAATCTTCTAATTATAAATAAGCTGGAACATAGACAAAAATAAAATAAAGAAAATCGTGACTCCACACAATACGGTTATGGAATGAAGCATTCCTCTAATCGACAATGAATTGGAAACAATATGGAAAAATTCCCGGCAATCCTTTTTCGACTTGGTACTAAAAGCTAAAGGAAAATTAAGGAAAGCGAGATCCATAAACCCAGTTCTGTCACGTTATGTTTCAGGCTTCGTTTGCTTTTCAATGAAATTCCTGTGTTTATTAAGTCGCACCTCATTTAAGCATTTATATTATTTTTAGAGAATTGTCTTTTGGATTTTTTCGCGGTTTCAAATCCATGTTAAAACCCAGTAAATTCCATTTTTTTAAATTTATTGTTCTCATTACTGTTCTCATTTGTAGCTGAAAGAATTCGTTATTAGTAAAGTAATTTCTTTAATACTCGGTTTAGAGTGAAGCAATTTGTTAATAGGTAAATGCTGAAGTTTATGCGAAGTCGATAATAAAATTGCGAATTTAGGGCAAAATCCGCTCTCACCGATAAAGCCCCACTGTTCCCTGGAGAAATGTATAAAACATGCCCAACCTAAACGTAAAATTCAAAGGATCCAGAACAAATTAAAGGCTGCCCCGAACGATTGCCTCATCCTTGAACTTTAAAAAATATCACTGAAAACTCCCCCTAGTTTACTATGTGCAGTGAAAATGATAATAATCCAGTTTAAATATTGAAAATAGTTTCTCGTGTATATATTTATATGGAATTATTAGGGAAGACTTCAGTGCTTTAGTTATTTGTTACTCAAACCCACAAATCTTGATACTTACATGTATTGGACGGGCTTAATACTCCTCGGGAGCCTTTCATCAATTTCATCTTCTGGACTTGTGGCTAATTTAACATTTTCTTTTCGGACTAGAGAGCCAACAGCATTGTTTGAGTCTGCACTACAACCTCTAGGAACTAAGAAAAATACGACTAGGCCTACTAAAACAGCCAGCAAAAGCGCTCCTATTGCCATTAATGTACAGAGTGCTCTCGATATGACCAAACTTTTGCCTTTTGGCCTATTGACTGTGTATTTTTTCTGGTTGGTGTTGTTCTCGAGGTCCACCGTAGTTGGGACACCTGGAACATATAATAAAATATCCATGTTATTTCCCAAACTTTAAGAGTAAATGTAGCATTTTAATTTGTTAATAAAACATCTTGCACTTATTGTGCAATGAGCCAATTGTTTGCGGAATGTAACCGTTTGCCATACTTTAATACAGAGCTCATCCTAGTCTAGGTTAAATGGCACCTCTTAATTAGGGAATTTTAATCATTTTTAAAAATAGCCGGTTGTTCATATTTTTTAAAGTCATCGTATACGAAGTGGTTTTAGCTTATTATGGCGACGATTCATAAATCTTTCAATTATTACTATTGCGACTATAGTTTAACAAATAATGCTTTCTTAAGTGGAAATAATAAAACCGTTTTGACCGCGATATAAATAACAGCGTGTGTACAGGGTGTTCCCTTAATGTCTGTCATAATTTATAGTAACGATTTCAAGAACAATTTAAAAAGTGTGCCATTCGGGTATGAATAATTATTCTCGAAAATACTTTATCTAGAATTTGGTAGTTGTTGATGGACTTTATTCATTAAATGGCCTGAAGGTTCTTCAATATATTTTTCATTGAATCGACGCTATCAAGAATAAAAAATTCTAGATTCACTTTTAACTATTAATCACTTAAAATCAGACTGCAAGCTGAATACCTTGATTATAATATCCGACCATGTTTTCTTCCTCAAAGTGTTCAAGTAACCAGATGTTTTGAACAGTCGAATCCTGTTAGCGCAAAATAACAATCGTTAGTCGTTGTCGGTTCAAAATCACACCTGTCATTTGTAATTTTTCGAAAACTAATTGGAGATCTCGTTAAACCAGACGTGTTTCTGATGAAGGAAACGACGCTTTCCAGTCGCGTCGCGACGCTCAACTAAGCGCTTAATCGCGCGCCGGGAATTTCGACGAAAAACCACCAGTTTTTGCATGGAATCGGCTTTAGGAAAACGGCCTTTTAATGCAATATTTCAAGCTAGTTAAATTTGAAGCGCTGAAACTAAAATGGTTTATAGAGTGATAACGTATTGATAGATCAAAGCCCGAAACGCATTTTATGGAGCAAATTTTAATAAATTATACCTAAAGGATTGCAACCGTTCATTTTATGTTTGTAAATGCGAATTTCCCAGCGGTGTTAAACGTGAATATGAAATGATATGATGAGTTTGCCATTGCGAATGTTTGATAAAATAAAATCTTAAAAAGGCTTCTTGGACTAGTTCGCAAGGGGTCGAAAAATTTTAAATTTTCAATATTCGGCTTTTAACAATTGCCTTGATTTCCAAGTCCCTTCCTACAGAAATGAACAAGGAAGTTTATCTTAGTGCAACTGACCTACATAGATCGTAACATCAATCTCTTTCGAAGCCGAAAGGATGTTTACTTCTAATTAACAACCGGCAATTAAAAGAAGCTTTTTCTAAATACCAGATTAACAAACCAAATTTCGTGAGTTGAATGACCATTGTTGCGTTCACGTTATCACAAAATTTTAATATATTTTGAATTAGCTTAATAAATATTATATTAGATTTCTTGTGTTCAAAAAATGTCGACGTTTTGCTATCATTGCTTAGCCATCTTCAGGGCAATTTTATGTTACTGTCTTAATGTAAATGGATAAAAAAGGTGAAAACCATCTGCATTAAAAAGCAGGATTTGCTGCGTGATTGCTTAACTTAACTGAAGGCCTGGTTTTTATTACCGACGTTTTGCCGGGTTTATTTGGCCTTCCTCAAGGCAATAACATAAAACTGCTCTGAGGATGGCTAAATAAAGATGACAAAACGTCGACATTAAAAAAAAAGTGTCTGCGTACTGATTGTTTAACTGGATTTGGATCCGTGTTAGACCAAAAAGTCTGCCGTTAAAAATGTCGACGCTTTCCCATTTTTATTTACGCGTCTTCAGAGCAATAACTTGAAATTTCTCTTGGGATGTCTTAATAAAGATAGTAAAAAGCCGGCATTGAAATTAACTGACTTTGCGGCATGATTAATAAACGGGATATGAATCAGCGTTCCATCAAACCCGTTTTTTTTTCATGCCGACGTTTTGCCATCTTTATTTAGCCATCCTAAAGGTAATAACATTAAATTGTCCTGAGGATGATGACAAAACATCGGAATTTTAAAGAAAATTTCCAGGAACACGGTTCCAAATCTCGGAACACACTCAAATCACAATCAAACATTATGATCCGGACGGATCGTATAAAAACGGCAATGTATATTGTATCATGCAACAATGAATATGGTTTAATAATCCAGTCGACGAAATTTGATGAGCAACGTTCATATAAATAGTTGCAGAAAAAATGTTTATTATGTATAATTTAAATTTTTTTGCGTTGATAAGCGGAAAAATGAATCTCAGCACTTTTTATATTATGGTTTCCAATGTTAAGCGATTCTAAGATGACTTCGTGTTAATCGTTAAAAGAAAGATGGAGAATTTATAGAATTTATCATGAAGAAAATTGTTGGCATCAAAAGATTTAATCAACCCTGACTGGTAGGATCAATGTTTTAGAGTAAAAACGGTTAAAAAGTGCAGAACTTCGTAAATGAAATACATATGTGAAAAAAATGAATAAAATAATTTTAGAAATTTCTCTGGAGTAATAAAATGCAGTAAAAAACAACGTACTATTCTATTTAGCAATTTTAAGTTGCTGGCTGTTACATCAGTTTTACTCGGGCCTATGGTACCTACTTCAGAATCTGTACTTTAAGTCAAATTCAAGAATTGCACAAGGAAGAAAACGTCTTTATCTTTGAATCCGTGGTTTTATTTTTGCGCTGTTTTCAACATAAAATAGTCTAGTCTTTAATACATACAATTAATCAATATTTTTAAGCGTGAGTATGGATAATGCAGTAATTTACATGGTTGACGAGTACACCTTGAATTCTGCTTCTGAGTCTAACTTAAGGGTGTGAAATGAAACCAAGCTACTAAAATTAAATAACATAAAAACGACACATTAAGAGATGAAAATGTTAATAGAAAGCAAAAAAATATAAAAGAAGAATTAAGAATTAATAAAGTTGGTTGGTTTTTAGGGTAAAAAAATTTCGAACGTTAAATAGTAAGTAGTATAATAAACTTAGTAAAAATAAAAAGAGTCTCAAAACTTTGGTTTCAAATATTGTTTCCAGGCTTCAATACCATAATCTTAAACTATTTATTTACTGAGAAATGCAAGTTTGCACTTTGCGTTTACAAAGCAATGCCAACGGATAAAATCCATCGTAAATCAGTCAATACGTAAGTTAATGGGCTTTTTTTAACATACTAATTGCATAACACAGTTTCAAGCTCCTAAGAACGTGTGCTTATAAATAAAGGTTGGAATCCAAAATTTTTGTTCTTCTAATATTAACTTGATGGGTTAATTAAAATTTGAATTTTTGCGTTTTTCGCAGAACTTTGTCAGTAGTTGACTTTGTAAAGCTTGACAATATATTTGTTTGCCAGTTGTCGTAGGTTGATATGCAAATAAATTAGATGAAACAAACGGAGAAATAAACATGTTCGGCCCACTGCTTGTTTTCTCTAAAAGTAATAATTGCTATTAAAACAACCGTTGCGTCAATTACTGCTAGATGAACATTTTAATAGGCAGAATTGCAATTTAAACACAGCTTTATGCCACATTCGATCATAAAGCGAATACGAGAGATATACAACGTTTGGCTTATTGCACTTTGGTTTGTGTCTTTAATCGAGGAAATAGTTCTAATCTGCTAGTTATCCTTGCACAGTATTTTTTAATTTATCTCATTTTAGTGGTTAACTGCCTTCGTATCCTTGTGAGCGATTTTTGATTGTTATCAACTTCCTCGGCAGCAGCTCGTATCCGAATCCGTGTTAATCCAGACAGGCCATATGGCAACATTTTATCACTCATTCATTGGCATTGGCACAGTTTCTCGCTATTTTTATCTACCCCGCGGATTTACAACTGATTCTGTTTAGATGTTCGATTTTTTCCGATAAATTTAGAATCAAACGGAGAATGTTTCATTGAGCTGGATCTCACCTCAACGATTTTTCGAAAATTTGATCTACCAGCGACAGTTCGGAATATGAATGACGATGGTCCAATTCAAAGCAGTTAATGATGAGGTCATGGTTTCATTAACAACTTCCAAAAGCCGTATATTCTGTACTCTGCAATTTGGTATGTTGGCCACGTTTTTCTATTGTCGGCACTTTCACCCACATAACATTTTCAAAAACTATTCAAATGTAAATTAGAACAATTAAAACGTGAGTCAGTGACTTAAAAGTTACGTCATCTTTTTACCACAATGGTTATTACCATTGTGGTAAAGTTGGTGACTTCATTTGGTACTTCTGATGAAAATGCATATTTGTTTCAGATTTTATAAACAATTAATTAAAATAGGGCAGAAAGACCGATTGGGTCGATAGCCGTTTCTATAGGAAATAAATTCTATAGGAAATAAATAAATAAAAAATAAAAATTAAAATAGTGGACACTTTGTAAAGTTAACGAGAGTGGAGTCGTAAATTTTTAAGATTTTGAATGTTAACCAATACGTTTTGGTTGCTCTGGACTATGTTGCTTTAACAGCAAAAAGTTTGCGGCCAATGTTATAACGATAGGAAGTACAGGGTGATTCTACAAAGCGGTGCCTAAGTAACATTCCTTAAACCAGAAGGAAATAGCAACAACAATTTTTTGATGAAACATTTTATACCTATTTAAGTTAAAAATTAAAATGAATTAAACTGACCATGTTTTTTGTACCTCTAAAAAATAATTACGTTAACAAGAAGTTATCGGGACATTCTGTGTTTTTCAAAACTTGGTAGGCATTTTAATCGAAAGGGATAGTTTTCATTACCCGGTAATAGGGCTGTTGCCATTTAGTGCTACTGTTTTAATTTGAAATTCAACAGGCGAAAATAATGGCAAATAATTTCAAAAGTTTTCTCTTCGTGAAATATGTATCTGTCCGTTAAGGGCATGGTCTGAGTAAACAATTTCTTGGCCTGTCCGACCGCCAGATTTGATGCCGCGCGATTTTATTTATGAAAGTGATGGAAAAGATGTATCCTACAGCAGCCAACGACCCAAATGAAGCAAAGAATAATGGGTTCATTTAATGAAATTTCCCAACAAACTAGGAATTTCCTAACAAACTTTCCATGGAAGCAAATTTGAAAATCTAGGAATTTTTTTTTGCATAAAATATACAGGGTGTCCCGTAACTATATACATTGTCAAAATGCTACTGCGACATTCTTTGGAACAAAAGATATCGAAGAAAATCCATTGTATAATTCTCCCGATACCTATTTAGAATTTAAAACAAAAATAATTTTCATCATTAATGGCAGAGGAACCAGATACTCTTTATTAATTTTTTCTAGTAAAAGTTAGGTCAGATCGTCGTTTTTTGATCCAAAGAATATCGGAGTGTCCTTTTGCTTAATATAATATAATATACAAAAAATGGTAGAAACTTATTGTGCTCCATAAATTTTAAATAACATATACAAGGTTGCATTAAAATATATATTGTTGAACCATTATTTATATTAAGGACAAATATAGGAGTGTTGCTTCACATAATCACCCTGTATGAAAATTAACACTTAATGCAGTTTGGGTAAATTTAAAGTCAGAGTGAACTAATTAAACTGTTATATTATATTTAATACTCACCCGAATAGTCAATTTTTCCAACCATTTTCCTATTCAATCTCTCACCCGTTTTAAAGTACTTAAGTTCAGTTGGCTAATTATCGAACTTCTCACCAAATGACCAAGATCATCTTCACGATGAGCCGCACCGATGCCATTCAAGTTCGAAAATTTTCCGAAAATGTTTTTCCTTCTGTTTGTTGATCACACTCGGCCTAATAGCGCACCAACTCGCGTGAAGAACTAACATTGAAAACCCGCTACCACATCCATTCCTAATGAAAAATTACCACATTTCATTCGAATAAGTAAAACAAACATTGGGTCCTTTAGTGAATCATGTAAAGTAAGCAAACAGTTCTCGACACAAACCGTCAGAGCTTCCTTGCATGTAATTTGGGATTGAGGAGGTGTAGATGACATAGATCACGTTTATTTGAATAGTTTTGCAATGTAAACTCAAATTTCAACAATTTTTAATTTGGTGTTTCCTCCACATGGACCGCCTACTGGAAGGTAAATTAGTCGAATCTTGTACTATGACAAACAATTTTCCAGTTAATACTTTGTCTGGACGTGCATGTTCAGTGATTGTTGTTTATGGGTATGTTAACTATAAAAGCAGCATAGGGAAATTTGCCTCCGATTATCGAAGTTTACACGAAACACCCAGCATTTTTCAGTAGATACTTAATTTCAAGTGGTTTTGTCTCCTTACAGTTACGATTATAGTTTGGATTACCTGATGATTTAAACAGTATTTCAGATCTAAATTTTGTGAAGCAAATTGCAAAAAAAATATGTGTAAATAACGATCTAGTGTCCAGTTTCTGCCCACCAGGTTATTAGTCTGATCTTTGCGTAGGCTCAAGACCACTATACCCTTCACACGTTAATTTTTAAACCTCTTAAGACATTCACCTGTGACATTAAGCAGATACTTCGGTCGAATTGTGGAAATTGTGCCATTTAAACAACCGCAATCTGTTTCTTTTTCCAACTAATTGAGCGTTCATCTTATAAAAAGACATTTTGAAAATTTCTCATAAGAAACTTGGTTGAGAATTCTCATTCTCCTTGGGTTATCAATATTATATCCAACGTACTGAATGTTTAGAAATTAAATTGTTTACTGCAGGATAATAAATAGGCTTCGCTGAAAACATTACCATGTCATATATTAATCAGAAATATTCCCTAGGTAATAAGGCGTGTAGAGTATGGCAAATAATTTTCATGTGATAACCGCAAATATGTGATCTCATCAGCACATATTTGAATACTGAATAAAACCTAAAGTAAATGAACTTATTAGACGGAATTGCTAATGAGCCGATTAAGTAATCATCTGAAAATTACTGACTGTTCATTTAAAAGCAAAGAAATTTGTCTAATTTAAATCCTGAATTTTTAAACTCCTAGTTTAAAGTATAAAGTCGGGATAAAGTTCGCGTATATTTGCCGTAGGTACTAACAAGTTGTACAAGTACTTGTACTTTGCATTGATGGCTGAGTAAAAGTCAGTAGACGTTGTAGTTTTTACACCTTTAGATATTCATTCAACCCAGATTTCATACAAGAAATAGGAGAAAATGTGCGATTTAAAAAAATGATCTTAGGAGTACGGCATAAATTAATACAAGAACAACTGGAACTATTCGAATAGGTATATCGGATTAATATATACATATTTGAGCATTAAACCACCAGCGTAATTTCTGCCTGAAAAGCTTGCTTAACACAAAAAATCTCAACATTTTACAGACAAACCAAACTTAGGGAAAACTGCAACACAAAGTACCAAAAATGAGTGAATCTCATCCAACCTTTCAAATAATTTAAAGGTCTAACAAAAAATTGCGATATTTTTTAAATTATTTCACTAAAACACCAAGTAAACATGTTTTAATTTAACATGGATAATATATACTTATTCGCAACAAAATTTAACAAAAAATAAGGCCCAATAATCCAAAATATAAAGAAAAAATCCATACATTCACACTGATTGCCAATGTTTATTCACTTAATTAGTCATCAATCGAAAAATTAATCGATAATCACCTCAAACTGTTCCGATTGTTTCGTTTACAAAATGCGCGAAAAAACTAAACAAATGTCGTTTGAATTTTCACTCGGAGCGCCAATGTTTTCGTTCAAAATTATCTGATACTTAATCGTTGTTCTTTTCAAGTATATTCGTCTTTATCTAGCGCATGTGATTATTGGTACCGGATTGGTACCTACGGTCGTGTGCGATATCAGTCTCATAATAAGCTGCCCCCCCTTAAGCGGCGCATATGCAACAAAGCTGCCTCATAAAAAAACAATAAATTAAATGAAGCGAGAGGCGAAGGCTGAGATAAGATTGAAAAAATGTTAATGAAGAGAAGATAAGACGTAATATTACAATACTGTTGTTCTTCAGTTTCCTTACTATCACCGACCGGTTCAAAACCCTTTCGCGTAAATAAAGAACAGATATGAAATGACAAAAGGCAATTAGTTAAAGGGAAATCTACACAAAGATGTAATTGAATTGTTGTTGGATAAGAGAACATTTGTTGCAATGTTTTGAGCTGCAAATGCAGGAGTCGCATTATTTTTGGCCTTAAAATAGCAAACTCCAGATCAATCATAAGCAACTTAATAATGATCGTTTAATTAATTTTAAAACATTTCCAATTTCCAAGTGCATGTTACTTTTCCCAAGTTCCATCACTGCGGGCAGGCAGCTTCGTAATGCTCCTCAAATGAAGGTCAACAGGAATATTTAATAATCACACTTAGTGATACATGATGCACATATTGCACCAGCTGCCTGCTTTATTATTTCAACCTAAATCATTACAACTCCAATCAATCCAATGGCTAACGCACAAACTCAGTTAAATTAGTAGGTTTTTTTCTGTTGTTTTGAGGACACGCAACATCGTTGCAGATTAGAGGATCAATTAGTAAGTTGCGGCTATCAAGATTATTATCTCTATGATGTCATATCGTTGGTACATAATAGATTTATTTAAATTTTATGGCGGCGAGCAGTAGTTAAAAGCGGTCTTGATAAACTTGGGAACTGGAGACACTTAAGCGCAGAATAAAGAATAGCAATTGCTATTTTTGAAAACGGTTACAAAATGTCAAAATTTTTATGGTTTTCTGTTGAGCAACTAAGGAACGCTAAAGATCCTGGAAAAATACACCTTGTCTTAGTTATGTTAATCATGTTTATTGCCAACAAGATTTTGGTAATTTGCAACAGAGCAACGTTAAAATAAGTGAGGAAAATTACCTAAATTACCTACTAAAATAAAAGTTGAAAAGAGTGGAGGAACCTCAAAACATTTGAGGATCAGCCACTGGTTGAAACCACGGGCCGGGACCGAATCGAAATAACTGTTCCATTCCGGTTTCGGTCCAAGGCAACATTTTAAATTTACGTTCCGGTTTAGATATATTTTTTTATTTAGATAAGATATTTTCCAATTCGGTTCAGTTCAGGTTCAGTTTTCCAGTTTTTTATCGGTTAATTTCGGTTCCAAATTTCCATATAGTCCAACGAACGAGAGAGAACAAAAGTTTTCCGACTTTGGCGCTTTTTTCCTCATTCGTTTGTCACTCAGGTCCACTACTTCGTTAATTTCGCATCTTTCAGTCTTATTTCCGTTTAAAGATTTACCCTGGTTTATGCCATTACACTTTTCACCACCTTCTGAGGAGATGGTTTTGTTGGAAATCCCAATTTCCATTTTTTTTTGCAAATAGCTAAAATAACTCAACTTAAAAAAGGATTTTAAAAGTAGTGTATAGACGTACGGTGTTTGTTCTTTGCGATTGAAAAGTCGGTTGGTCCTCACAAATAATATCCTTCCTCTAAATTTTGCTTTGTGAATATTTGCCCTCGAAGGCGGCAGTAAAAATGTATTTGCCAGCACGATTATTAATACTTGAGCAAGCATTATAACTCGGGATTACGCTTTTCCCTGTTTTTTGTTCCACTTTATACGAATTTAAAATAGATTCAATTTTTTAAGAAACTTTGTGCTAATTATTTTCTTTTAAAATTTTTTGCTCTGGATCTGTAGGCCTTAAAAATACTTCCATTTCACCGCCAAGAACCAGATGGGTCAAACTCAGAATTGGAAGAATTGCAGTTTTTTAAGAACACAGCTTAGCCCATAACGGCTTTAACTGTGCTCTTGCTCTTTGTACTTGACTGAAAAATGTCCCAACAAAGATCACTTTGCACTGAAAATGTGCAAAAATTTTGTGAAATGGAATTCTATAAAAGTATTCTACAGTTCATAGGTCTCAGTGTCCTCAAACATACTTCGGTATGAAATTATGTCGCAAACTACTACAAGAACACAAAACAGCCCAAAAATATCTTGAACAATCATTATCTATGTTTTACTCTGCATTTTAAAAAGCTTCCAAATTTCTGCACATTTCAGAATATCAATTTTTCTTAGTGTTCACTTTCATGAACGCGTATTGTAATTTTGTCGCATTGAAATTTTTACTGTTTTTTCCTTAACTGTTAATTGATTTAATGAAATTTTCTTGCCTTTCACACAATTAACTGTTTCACTCAGTAAATAAGTTGTTTTATGGCAGTTAGCTCATAAATGTGCCACATTGAAATGATTCCAGCTTTTAGAAATATATGCATACTTAAACACACATAAATAAAGAGGCTTGCTGCTGGAAAACTCATCAGTGCCATTACAAAAAATAAGTCATTCGAACTGTGTACTGAAATAAAAAAAAATAAATTAAAAAGAATTATTAGATCATTAAAGTCATAAGACATGTGGCGGTTTTCGGCAGCTTTTTCTTATTCTTGGGCAAGATTTGGGTTGATCAACAAGGGCGGGCTCGGCTTCCTTACCTGCCTCTACTTATAAACGTTTAGTAATACTCTTGCATTTTAATCAGTTACTTCTTTTTTGTTAAGTTTTAATTTCAAATTCGTTCTCAATCTAATCTAACGTTTTGTCGAATTCACAAAGTAAACAGCATTTAAGTTTTGGAAAATTCGGATGTTACATATTGATCATTCATTATTTCCTCGTAATTTCAATAAAGTATTTAGACTTTTTTCTACATCTTTTACATTTTTTCATCCAGCTATTTCTTTCATTTACAAGTAATATTGCTGGTCTATGTTATTCCAGGCTCTCAACTCGAATAATTAAAGTTCCAAAAATAAAGCGCAGAAAATTTATGGCATTTTTATTCAAATGAAAGGTTGATTCAGACTGTTGAATTATTTAGTATGTGAAAAAATGAAGCATTCCGTCTCCTAAGTCAACATTTTTCATGGGCTCGGACGAAGAATGTCCCAATGCGTAATGCCAGTGAAGTCAGCGGACCCATTTTGCGTTTTTGTTAGCTAATATTCAATTATGGCTAAGCTTCATTTGACTTTATTGGGTTATTTAGATTATGAATCATGAAACTTCTTACTTATAAGGAGTTAGTAAATATAGCGGGTTTTGATTGAATATTTATTAGATTTATTGCAAGTGCCCACATGAAATGGTTCAATATAAGCCGTGCTCTAATCGGCGAAGAATTTGTTGCCCACTTTTCAACAGTGTTAGTTTTCCGCATTTTGCTTCTTGGGGTCATGAATTGCTAAAAGCCTGTTTAATTTTTCCTGCTGCTACTTTTAGTGTTTTGGAAAAGCATGAAATGTTGGTGCATTATAATTTCCAAATGTTGACTTGTTTCCAAGTGTGTAATGGTAGATTCTGCCAGTTTCGCACGTAAGGGATGAAATCTAGGAAGTTTCAGAGTAAAATTGAGCTAAAAAATATAACATTAAATATTATAAAGCAGCAGGCAGGGAGTTCAAGTTTTAAACCTGAATATTTATTTACAACATTCTACAGAATTTTGAAATAGTTTGAATCAGAGAAATAGATCTGATTCGAAGCAGGTACTTAGAAAATATTTACAGATTCACTCGTATTCATAAGTTTTGAATGCAATTACTAATTTTTTATTAAGTTTTGGACACTATAGTCTTCGTCTATTTATCTGTCACATGTTTTTGCTTCGCTCCATCCATATAGTCCTCAAGGCTATTAATTGACCATACCTGAACAATTGATACGCATTTCGTCAGAATAAAGAATTAACAATGACAAATAAAAAAAATGAAAGCAACGTCGGCACTTTGAAATAATGACGTCGAGTAATAATCCCTGTAATATTATTTACGACAATTGCAGTGGTTGATGCATGCTTTCCGTATTAGATA
>NW_026018916.1:6451777-6461199 GCF_020466585.1 Dendroctonus ponderosae
AAATGTGCTCTCGGTAGGCGTCGGACAATCATTCAGGACAGAAAAAGGCTATCTACCCAATCGGTCTTTCTGCCCTATATGATAATTTTTAAAGCAATTGATCAACGTATAATATATCGCAAGTTCAAAAATATGTTTCGGAGAACCGTCACAATTTCATGATTTTTTGTCTTACTTGTTTCATTTTGTTTTGTTTTATAGCAACTTTTTACTTTTTCTGAGTATTTTTTCAAGTGAAGTCGCTACTTGAAGATAAATGGCTCCCAAAAGCCTTTCATATATGAGAAATCGGACTTTGATCTTTGAGTATGACCAATTTTCCAATTGTAAGGCGCGTTACTAGCAGCTCTTCTGTTCTTTTGAGGAGGCGTATTTTTTACATGTGATGAAAAATACCTATAAGTATCTGTAATTTTTACACGACAAAATCAAATTTGCAAAAAGATGCGACGAGCAACCAGTATCCATAAAGTTTTTTTCTAATAGGCAAAGTTTACAAATCTACTAATATCAGCTTAGACCATTTTTTGTCCCCTAGTTTTGTTCATTTTTCCAATGAGAAAAGCACCAGAAAACCTCTAAATCATCTTTGAAAAGCGCGTTTTCGGAAGAATGAAATTGATATAACGGAATACATTGAGTTGCTGCTGCGTCTGGTCTAGTTCAAATACTAAAATTAAATTTATTTGTGTAACATTAGCCTATAATGTCAGAAGCATTACCGTGTAAATGCCAGGCAAATATTAAGCTTCAACAGCTATTCGATTGACTAAAACTTGACGGAAATATCTGCAGCAAGCGTAATTGAATGCGTGTGAATTTTTGCATGTTTGATAACTTGAGATAGAAACACTTGAGAAAATTTATTGGAATTTATCTTTCACTTCATAAATCATTGTCTAGATATAAGAATTACATTACATATGAGAAGAAGAACACCATGTTGAAGTAAAACTCTTATCTCTTTCTGTACTTTACATAGAGAGAAAATAAAATTCAAAATTCCTTTCTTCTCTTTCGCCTCCTACGGATTTGTTTGTTTTCGCGGGTTTCTCACATTGATTAAATTTTCCTTTGTTAATCTATTTCTTGTAAATTGTATTTCTACAGCTTACGCATCACCGTTTTAGTGCAGACAATGCGTAAATTATAGGAAACGCACATCACGAGAAATGGACACTAAAGTTTTAGGTCATTTCCCTTTCTGCCACAAGCACTTTTACTCCAGTAATCTGATATCAACTGACAACTAAAGAAAATATAGGAAAGTGATTATGGGATCGGCCTCTTCTGTCCCGCATTCGCTAAAGTTAGAAGCGCCTTTGTAGGGCGACAGGGCATGTTTTTGTTTTTAGAGATTAAAGGTGACGTTGAGTCGACCTAGATTCTATAAATGTAGGTGCCTTCCTACCTCTAAATAGGGCAATGGGTTAAGTTTTACTAAATACAAATCTGTATTACACGTTGCAAATGGTTTAAACCATTTTATAATACTGTTAATTGTATTTAACAGCACATATGGAACATTGAAGGGGAAATTATATTTATTATTAATGCAGTTGCACCCAGGCAATAGCGTTTTATTGCTGCGACTATATCGAGAAAGTCGTAAAGATTTCTACACCATTTCATGCCAACAATGGATTTTAGTTGAATTCATGTTTTTATTTGCTAGCTGTTAGGTTGATTAATTTAAAACCGTTGCAAACCCTTTTCCAATGTTATGAGAACGTATTTCAACAGACTTTTATCAACCGAAATGGGGTTGATTAAAAAGTGAATGTTTCATTTTTTTGCAACTGGCGCCACTTCGTGATGGTGCCATAAATTTCCAGTTTCGGTGAAAAGTGAAGAGATGAAAGGGCAAATTAGGCCGCCACAACATCAAGCAACCTACAAATCACTTGCAAACCCGGGCTATCAAGTTTCACACTTTTTTGAGCGGCATAAGGCACCTGCTGCAAACAAATATTTTTGCTTTCCAAAGAAAAATTAATCAATTAATTTTTGACTTGAACCAGAAACTTTAAAAAATAATAATTGAAATTAGCACGTTGAAATAGAAAGAAACTGGGCGAGTGTGAAAGTGAAATTATTTCATGTCTTGGAAAATTAATCATGGTACAAATTGCAGCTTTGGAAGCTGCAATTCTGTAACTGTTTCGTTATTTGTTTTGTTTGTATTCTTATGCAGCTTTGTAGGAGTTTGTAACGGATCTTCAGGACGATGAAAATTTACGAAATGTTTCAACAGAAACAATAGTTGAAACAAACAAAAATACGCAATTACACACGAATACAAATATATAGAATTTCGACAATAGTTCGGAAATTGTATATAAATTAAGGTGAGCGTACAAACGCTTTAAAACATACAACAATTTTTCTTTCTAGTGGCTCTAGAATTTACTGCATTTTTGTTTGTTCTAGGATATCTTTTCCTGATGTCCCAAACTTTTCTTCAAGCTGTTCGAATTAAAGGTTGGTGAAGTATTTCAATTATTTTTTATATAATTCTGTACCGTTTATCTCTTCGCACTTCTTGATTTGTCTGAATCTCTCGCCTCTGGACCTTCTTGCCGATTTAAGAAATCAAAAATGTATTTAAAGCCTCAAAACTTTGTATTGACTCAAAAATATATTTTGCCGCGAGATTAGAGAGAATCCTGAATGTTTCGGGCGTAAAGTTTCAAAGAAAATTAGTTAAAAGTTAAATTGTACGTGTACTGTGATTTCAACATTTTATTCTATAAGAAAGTTCATGTTCAGTTTAGTTTTCAACTGGCTGAGCAGTGAAATGTGAAAGTGAAAACACCACAAATAATTGTAATCGCTTTGGAAGTATTATAGATATTTATACAAGGAATCAAGCAAAAGAGTCACATTTTCGTGGTTTGTTCGGTGCAGCAACCACCTTTGAAGAGGCAAACCACTGGTGCTTGCGAAACGCCAGAAAGAAATAATTTTCCACGACTGCCAAATAGCCCGAAAAATGTATCAGTTTTATAAATAGAGTCCGCATTAAAATGCACTGAAATCCTCGAAAAAAGCGCTAAAGAAGCAAGTTGCTTTCTCACAAAAAGCAAAAAAAGCACAACAAAAACGCATACGGCCTATAAATCCGGACTCTATTTACAACAAACCGAGTTTAAATTGCATGTTGAACGGTTTATATATTTCGGAAACTAGCAATTAAAATTGTTCAAACTCAATAACCAAATAACCCCTGCAGAAGAATAACCCAATGCTGAGACACCCGGTATAGCGTATAAAATAAAGTCCCACAAGACAATAGGTCTGATTAGGCAGCCATGATACTTTGAATATATTAAAAGTGTGATTTTTCGGAACAGCAAATAAATACTTTCGAATTGGATTTGTTCCACAAGGTTCTGGCCAATAGAACCATTCCAGATTTTTAATTGCTTCCACCCACCGAGATTTCGAAATCGTCATTGGTCCACTGAAAAGATAACCGTCATCCTTAGACACTAATTAGGTGACATCCTGTCTGGGCAGATCTTTGAAAAATCTGGGAACATGTAATTACTTTAACAAATTTTCGTTTAGTTGTGTTGGAAAGTTCATAGTTTCGTGACAAGTGCTTGAAGAGGATCGTGTGTGCTGGGAAGACTGAAATAAATTCAGGCCAAGTACGATTTAAAAAATATTTATTAGCTTTTTTTCAATTTAATTTGCTCAATTTCTGTCTTCAGATTATTTGAATAATTCTTGTTCAGTGCAATCGAATATGAATTTGGCCGTTCCCGAACTAAAAACTGAACTAAGCTCCTTCGATTATGAAGACACATATTCATTTACCAATAGAAACAGCGAAGAAATTAGCAATTCCAATGCAAGCTGCTCGGATTATCACGAATTTCCTGGATCCATGGAAAATTGTCAAACCCAGATGAATTCAGTTCGTTCTGAGTTCAGATTCATTGAAAACTTTCAACAAATCCACATGCAGAATTACTGGAACTTTCAAACGCAGTGGTTTCACAGTGATGAAAACAGATCTAGTGCAAGTGAAAGCCCAATTAAGCATGATCCAGTTTTGGAGGATTTTCGAGATCAACACTTTGAAGTAAATGAGGAGGACACAGAAGGGTTGGAAATGCAGCAAAAGGGCGGTTTGGAAGCTGCAACGACTGAGGACTCGACGAAATCTCATGGTAAGCGTTTGATTGGGTTTATTTGCAAAAGTGTTCATTTTGAGTTTATTTGAGTTTATATGAGTATTTTCATAATTCTGGGGTTGTGATAAATCGTTTTCTTCTTGCTCATTATGCTACAGCTGAAGCATTGAAAAAGAAAGGAGCTTCTTGCGTTATCTGGAACCTTCGTTCTTTATTTAAAAGTTAAAAACGAGGATGGAACTTTTACTTTCATGTGTGTACAGGGCGTTTCTATTATTTGTCCTCCAATATCGCCTATAGAAGATAAAGTTTTTGTTTTTTATGTTTGCGTAGCCTTCCCCGGAATTAAAAAAAGAAAATTTTAATAAATTTAAGGCGAAAAGTGTGACTGGTCATAAAAAATGAATATCGCTCCAACCTACTCAGAAGACGTGAGATTTTAACATCGTATACTCTATTTCTCTCCCATACTCCCCGCAGATATATATAAAACTGACACGCTATACAATACGTTTTTTTAATTTTTTTGCCTTATCTTATAACTTCAATTTTGTGCAAGAATAGGACTATGATTTGACCAAAAAATTGTTCAAACCGATTGAAAAAATCGATGGACACATGGATTTTATATTCAACATTTTGATGCAGAAGAACAAGACAAAAATCATTATTTGTACACGTAACTAAAACGCTTTTCATGTTTGTATTTCGAACTGTACTTTTGAACTTTTTCTTTCTTTAAATAAATCTAGTTTCGTTGTTTTTAATGAATGATACAAAAGAGTTTAGCCCCAATGAATGTCGGTCACCTGAAAGATAGATTATATGGAAAACGAAAGCCCTTATAATGGCTCCCTTTACTGGGAATCCAATTTATAACTAGTGCAAACACACCCAGGGCGCTTTCTGCAATCTGCAACTAAAAATAAAGCAAATGTCATCGCAGGTTTAAAAACGAGCTTTTGTCATGCGATCATAAAGCCTGGAGGCAGTATAAGTAGAGTTTTATTTGCAATTTTTCTTAAGTGCGAATGTTACTTCACTGGCAATCAAATAGAAATGGATGTACATAGAATACTCCACTTTGGTGCCTCCAGAGTAATATCAATTATTCCTATTTGAGCCCTTACATATTAATTAACAATTAGAAGAGAACCACTATAATGTTGCTAAACAGTTTTTGCAAATAATATAAAAACAACTTAATTTTTCATGAAATAGCATCGGCAAATTTCTGTAGCACGAAAGCCATTGGTGACTGGAACATCTGTTTCCGAAGTGTTGTTCAAACCTCTTGGCGTTGTTGTTTTTACAAGCTCTAATTTATGTGTTTAGCTTCCTTTCAGAAAAATATAGGTAACAGGATACCTTTATAATCGCCATGGAGTGTACGCTATTTATTATTTCTTCTGTTAAGAGGGCGGGCTTTTTAACATAACAATATCAAAACTCTGAAGCCGACATGTTTATTACAGCACAGAATAAGGCTGAGATTATAATGTGCTTATTTTTGCAAATTTCCATACTAGACTAATGACTCTGATTTATTAAAGGCTTAAGGAACATTAGCAAGAATGCAAGTTACAGTGCAATTTAGACCAGATGGAATCTCTTTCCCGAATCGTTTAGCACTATTATCATCACAACCTTGTCGTCGGATGCAATTTCTTTGATCTCGAAACGCACTTAACTATACAAAAATTGGGGAACTTTTAAGCTGAAAATTGCACACAAAATAGGTCAAGAGGTTAGCAAAGAAATATTAATGAAAGTAGAAAAAAGAGCAATCGAAGATTAACAAATACACACAGTTTCTTTTTGAAAAATAACGGTATTTGCAATTTGTATCAAAGAAGATTAGAGTGAACTAAAAAAAAATTGGCAATATTTTTGTATATTAATTATATGATTATTATTGATTTGAAAACTTTAACTGATTTAAACTTTAAAAAATCAAATTCTACATGTTCCGAGATACTTCCATGATGGCAGAAACGCAATTTTGTAATCGTCTTTAGTAATTTTCCATAAAACCTAAAAAAGGAATTTCATTAAATTCATCCATAATTCTATGCTTCAGGTCATAGGAGTCGTTGGGAAAAGCCAAGCATATTTTCTTCCTTCACGTAATTCCTCATAAATAGAAATCGCACCGAGTCAAATCAGGCAATCGGACAGATTGCTTAAAAACTCATCATTTATCTTATTATTCATCTATTTTTATTACCTGAAATGTTTCTCATTCGCTCCTTTCTGATGCATTTCATGTATTTATAGACACTCATTTCTGAAAGCTCTCCTTCCGAATTGGTAAAAATATCATTCTTTTCCAAGCAATTCATTCCAAGCTTTAAATGGGTATTCTTGAATTTCAATTTGTTTTCGTCAAGAACATGCACGTTTAAAAATGGTTTATTCAGGTCATCTTCTACTGTATTTTGTTTGTCAGCATTGTTTTGTTAAATAACTATATTGTTCTGTTGTAGACTCCACAGACAACATGCTCTACATTAAATCGAGAAAGGAAAGGACAGCTTTTTCCAAAGTCCAACTTTGGCTGTTAGAGAAAGAGTTTAAACGCAATAATTATTTATCCAGACTACAAAGATATGAAATCTCCGTAGCTTTGGGTTTATCAGAAAGACAGGTGAGAGCGTTTTCAGTTGCAATTTATTCCTTGTTCCCAGCTAGCCCCTAACTTAATAATCCCGTAAAAAAACTGGGGAAGATACAGATAGTATTCTATATAACTAACCAATTTCATTAGATATAGTTTATCGACGTGATTTTCCTGTTGAAATCGGCAGTTTCTTTTAACCGGTTGCAATTTTTTTAATGGATTTTGTTACGTTTTAGGTGAAAGTTTGGTTCCAAAATCGACGTATGAAGTTGAAAAAAACCGGCTCTTAAACGATTGCGACACCAAAGACAATACATGTTCTATTTGTAGATGTTAATATATAAATATAGATCAGATAAGATAGATGTGTCATTTTTCACATTCGACAAAATATTTTAAGTGCAATAAATATTTTTTTAGTTTGTAAAATTGGTGTTTTTTATTTCGTTTGTTATTATTATTTTTCTCAACTTGGGAATATATTCAATCAATTTGGGTGTTGTATTTTTCAGTTTCTAAGAAAATGTTCTGGGTTTTTAGCGCGTTTTCTGCCTTCTGCGTTTTTTACAGGGTATCTCAAATTAATTGAACCCGATGTTTACGAGGGCGTATCAAATATAAATGGGATTGGTCTGTTTTTTTTTATTTCAGAGAGGTCGTAGAGTTATGTTGGAAAACAACAACTTTACTACCCAGTAGATGTAAGTGAGCTCGATTAAGCATTAAAGATTTGGCAGTAGAAGTAGTGGTTTGTCTCTCTGGAGCAACGGATAATTATAGTTTTTGGTCACGAATTAGCTTATGTATTCTACAAAAGGGCATAATTTTGCGCATTTATGTAGAAAACTTGTATAGTTTTTGTAAATATTGTAAAATAAAACAAAAATAAATTTCAAATCCCGTTTACATTTGATACACCCTCGTAATTTGTATGATATATTTTTTTAAATTCTAGTCTGAACTAATAATAATAATAATTTATTGTGAACAAACGCCAGTTTTTTTAGAAGAACGAAGAAATAAAAAGAAAATGCCTGTAATATTTGTAAGAAAATTTACTTTGAACCAAACTGAACGGTGCTACGGTTTCATTTAAAGCGTAATTAGATAAGACGTAAACATTTGAACCAGAAGACCGAGAGGCATACCAGAAGTTAGAAAGGCAAACCATAGAAAAGGAGAAAAAATGACCTAAAATTTGCAGTCGACATTCGACATTATGCAAATTTCGTGTAAAAGATTCAGACGCTTGGTCAGCTTTTTATGTAAAGTTTATTTGCCACGTTGGCATAAAATGGCTTAACAAATAACGAACAAATAAAAAGGCGATCACATTGAAGTAAATATTTCACTAGTGTGCACAATAAGCGATCAGATTTGTTCCTATGTCAGGGCCATATTTTGCTGAAATCTCTCTTCTTGGCCTCCGAAAAACGCTTCTAAAAGTCGACCGGCCTAAGACTTTGGTCATATCAGTCAGTTAAAAATTATAAAAGGCTTGACAATTAATTTATTTTGATAGAAATTATCGCTTACTGCAAAGTTTGCTGCTAATGTGTGAAATTGGTTAAATAGCACAGAAACGCAATTCATTTTTTTGCGCAAAAGCTGTGAATGCTGCAAGATTTTTCGAGCCCAAAAGGATTAGTGTATCCACTCAAAAAAACCAGCTGATTCCATCAACTACCAAATGAAAAGTTGGTAGTTTCATCGGATCATG
The DNA here is from genome assembly GCF_020466585.1 of Dendroctonus ponderosae. NCBI lineage: Eukaryota > Metazoa > Arthropoda > Insecta > Coleoptera > Curculionidae > Dendroctonus > Dendroctonus ponderosae. Next base: position 6,460,260 of record NW_026018916.1, read on the forward strand.
AGTCTGCATAGGAACAAATTCACTGCGAGTTTAATGAAAATCCATATATCGCACCATTCTCTCGATCTTGCAAAAATATATTTTTATTGAAAAAATTTAACCATCAATACCAGAGAAGCCAGCCATTTTTTCTCAATAAAATTTAGGTCAGTTCGTCTTCAGTAGGGTCCAGCAGTAGCCCAAATAAGTTTTATGAAAATCGCCCTCTGCGACTTGGATGGCAATGAAACGAGATAATTGTAAAATAATGATGGAATTTATTAACTTCAACCAGACATCAACTACGTTTAAATATTAGAATTTTATGCTAGATTAAGAGATATAAGAGATTAATTTTTAAGATTCTAAGACGATCTTCGATGTTTTCGTCCCATGATCAGCACCAAAACAATGTGGTATTGCAAGTCGCTCATTTTTCTTCTTTATTACAAATTATCAGAGACAGAAAAAATATTCTCGCACAGCAGCATTCAGAAATATGTTTTCCAACAGAAACATAAAGCCAAATAGTTGGAGCCAACCTTTGTAGGCGATATATCTCTAATTTTTCGCGAATAGTTCCACAAGAAACAAAAATCAAAGCCATTTTATGGCAACTTTTTTCCTGTCCATCTGAAAATATTCGTGACTTTTCCTAATGCAACTTTGGCAAATGGAAAAATGCACTTTTACTGTTAATAAGGTGACACTTAAAGTAAGGTAAAAGTGTTGCTACTTTAAGTATTACTATTATTTTTGTCTATATAGATATAGTGAGACCTTTAAATGTTATTTAACCAGGTAATAATTAAGTTACATTGGAACCTTGGTTTGGGTTAAGTTGAAATTTGAGTTATCTTTTACTGAAAAAAAGCATTAAAATTATGTTTAGGATTAATCACTTTTATCGTGTAGTTTTGTATTAATCGTTTTAACCCACTTTCATCCAGGGGCGGATCCA
>NW_026018916.1:6462198-6473911 GCF_020466585.1 Dendroctonus ponderosae
TTGAGATAAAGCTGGCGTTTCTGTTGGAACTGCTACTTGAGAAGTGACCGATAGAGTTCGCCACCATATGATCATGTTTATTAATCACATTTAATGTCAAGTTAGGAATTATACGGGTTGTGCGAAAGTTGTCTATCGCTACCAATAATTCGTTTGGTGAAATTTGCCGTAACTTTAACTGTTTTAGGTAGGTTGCAGATCAGTTCGCTCTACAGTCTACTCGAGACCCAGCAGTTAGTACTAGCTAATTCAAACGACATACAATAGTGTAAATATAGTGTTCTATTTTCTATTCAAATTGCTGATAAACGTTTAAAGGAGGGAACATTTTGCGCATCAATTTTTAATTGAGCAAAATGAGATTGCTACAAGTTGCTCGAAACGTAGCGGCCAAAACCCATCGGATTTCCAGAGCTGCTAACTTTTCCAGTGCAGCTGAAGCGAAGCCGGATATTTCACCAAATGTCCTCTACTCTGGGGTAAGCGAATAAATTCTCTATACCTATGTAGGTAATTATCAAAATATCACGCTTTTTTACGAACTAACGAACAGCTTTAAACATATGTCAATTCAAACATTTAACTATTAATAGTAGCGTGTACATGAAAGTTGAAATAATGCTTTAAACATGTGGATTATATTAATAGATTGCAAGGAAATGGGTGATAAAATTAGAATCGTTAACGTTGTTAAAAAATMTTTTTATTTCTGTCAAAACTAATTTATTAAAATAAATAAATCAAATAAAAACATGAGAATACGAAAAAAGAATTGAGGGCATATTTTCTTGTCTAGTCCAAGTTTTCGTTTGTCCAACTGGCGTTATTGACACAATTGAAGAAACTGTCGCTTCCTTATCTTGTGCTGTTATTTCGACCAGACATTTTTGCAACACACAAAACTTGCATTCAAAATTCTTACTGTGTATCTAGTAGATACTATCTACTAACATTTTTTACTATTGTCATTTTTCATGTGTGTCTTCTTTGCTTAATGCATATTTACTATCAGCAGTTTGTTAAAACACAGCAATCGTCTTATGTACAGTAGTATCTACCTATTGTTGTGGCTGCATGTTGTATCCACAACTTACTTATACCTATGTTTTATGTTTTGTTTTGTCACGTTTTGTTCAATTTTTGCCGATTTAAATCCACTCGATTTTTAAGTTCGTAGCACACAAAAATCACGATTTATTCAGAGAAAATTACCAACATAGAAGAACGTCAAAGTAAAATCTATAGTTACATATATTGGAGATAATTTTTCATTCTTATTCAATTAAAGAAAATAAAAATACCTAATAAGGTGCATAATGTTCATTTCATGTTTTATCGTGTCGTTTGCTATCTGGCGCTTCTATATAGGCTCCATCAACCGTGAGTTGTATTTATTTACGTTTGTTATTTATTAAATATGTGTAATTGAACCTGTTTACTACATTTATGGAGGATACGAAAAACTGACCAACGCAGAAATTTGACAACGTAGGTATTTCATGTGAATTTGCTTTTAAAGAAAAAATAATTTAACTGGAATAAATTCGCTAGTGGCCAAGTGAATATTTTTTCTAAAAATTCACGAAAGTTATCAACGTTTGAATTTACCTAGGTATTTCATTTTGGAAGCAAGATCAAAAATATAGCTCTGATCCCTAACCAGAAAGCTGATGGAAAAGAAAACCCTTGTAGGTACTGAAAATTTAGTTTTTCGTTCATTTGAGGAACGCATAAAATCAAAACTGATTTTAAGGTGAATTTATTTCATGTGCTCTATATCTGATCTTCTTCTGACCCTATTTTCATCTCAGTTCTAATTAATGAAAAACTATACCAGGGAGATATTTAACCCTACCTACAATGCGATGCAGAATGAGCTTAATGTCTTCTTCAAATCTTATCGCGATTTTCTCAGCATATCTAGTCAGACAGTAAAAAAACGCCCAATCATGATTATATAATTCGGGTTTGAACTGATGTTCAGACGCCACCGGCCTTGATAAGTTATGAAACATTTTTCTAACTAATGACAAAATAATTGTCGATCATGTTTTCTTACTGTGGCAAGGTTTAAAGGATCGCATCAGCTTAGCCGGTTTTTTGTTAATGTTAAATAGGTATTCGCCGATTTTGGGTAGTGTCTATAGTATTTTCGGTTTTAAAATCTGACTGATTACCTGTAGTTATACCTACTTTAAAAATATTCAACCAATCACTTATCACTCCGTGATTGTGGTTTTTACAAACATTATTTCGTATTATTAGCAGTTGATAACATGTTGATAATAGGTTATCGCAATTGCTATAGGTTATCACTATCGGAAAAGTGACAAATATAATCTCTTGACATTGGAAATGTTTGTTCTGTTTTTTAGATAATTACTTTCTTATTACTTAGTTACTGCCATTAAATTGGAAGTTTATAGGGCAATATTTGTTTTTTTGCTCAATAATAGGAAAACACCCTGTCCTTAGAGACTTAAAAACATTATCCTTTCACGTTGAACTTGGAAAAATTATTCTTTGAATCTAAATACTAGTTGAAAAATATGCTGCTCAAATTGAGTTTGAAAAGGCCCTTTTAGACGGTCAGTTCAGTTTCAGTACAGTTGTCAGTTATCTGTATGTCTTAACCCAAAAAAATGCCGGAAAAACTGAAACTGATACGGAGCTGTGGCTCGATTGGTTTGCCAACAGTTGAACTGAACTGAACTGAACGAAAAACTTAACTGATCGTCTAAAAGGACCTTATCATCAAACTAAATTTAAATGGCTAACTTGTCGTTTTATCTATTTTCAGATCTTTATTAATAATGAATGGCACAAATCATCGGCTGGTGCTACATTTCCCACCATTAATCCAGCGAATGGAAAAGTAATTACAGAAGTCCAACAGGGTGTTAAAGCTGACATAGGTAGGAATAAATGTCGTGTTCCATGCATCTGTTTATACGATGGTACGAAAGTGTTTCTATTGGTTGGAGATCTGTCAGTTCGTACGACGGCGGACGAATTGACAGATCTCCAACCAATAGAAACACTTTTGTATCATCGTACCATCGTATAAACCGATGCATGGAACACAGGCTTTAGCCGAATAAAGCTGTATAAAATGTAAAATTCAGTTTTATTTTTTATTACCAAGATTTAAGGTAAAATTATATTAGTATATGTGGCAAAAGCTAACATTTTATGTAAATAAGTGAAGAACCGATTTATAGGGTAAGAATTAGTGTTGTTTCCTTATGAAAAGTTTTTATTTTTGGATAGAGCTTGATTATTTGGTCATAAATTTAAAAAAAAGGTGTTTGTGTTCAACCTCAAAAGCAGCATATTTTCGAGACTTAACAGAATTAATTTTGTCATTTAGATAAAGCAATTGCGGCCGCAAATGAGGCTTTCCGTTTGGGCTCTCCATGGCGCACAATGGATCCTTCTGAAAGAGGCAGATTATTGTACAAATTGGCTGACTTAATAGAACGAGATGCTTCCTATTTAGCTGTAAGTATATATTCATTCATATAAAACATACCTTTTACATTTAAAATATTTAGATATAAAAAAATAAGAATCAATAAATATGATTATGTCTAAGCAGGCTTATTTTACAAGGTGAAAAAGTTACTTACGTGTAAAAGTGTTCAGTTTCTATCTAGGGCTTATCGGACAGAAAAGTTAACATAGAACAAGCGCGTATTTTAGGTTTTTGATTGAAAATGTTAAAAAATTTGTCGATGAAAACATTCACGAATTTGCCTCTAACATGAAAAAATACGTATTTTTACTACCTATTTAATGTTTTCATGAGAAATGGATTTACATTGTTTATAGGTTTTTACTATTCACATTTTTTCTGGTTGGCTGGAGTCTCAGCTACTCCAGTCGTTGACTTGAATAATAAACAACTTTAGTACGATCAAGCGATTATGTCATTTCATCCAAAATCCTTACAATGCCAAGAATATACTGTAGGATTTTCAACTGGAATCAACTGGAACTACCTAGGTATACACTGTTTAAAAAAATTAAAATACCACGATCAAAAGCTTATCAATTCTAAAATTAAACTTGTCTTGATATCAATACTGAGTATAACAACTTGTTTTCTCAATAACCATTTTATTGTGAGCTTTATCTTATAGTTTAGAAAAATGCACAGTCATGGCAATTAATGCTGAAATGTTATGATTGAATTTACGAAGTCACATTTTCCGCATAGGATGAACAACTCGAGGCATCTAATAATAGACAACCGAATGTTACATCACAAGTTAACACGTGCCATAAATTTGACAAAAACCTTCGCGATTTAAAGTTTTACGTAGAAATTGATTAATATGTCCGCAAAAAACTAAGCACGTATTCCCGCAGACACTGAATAACATGGATGAAATAAAATACGATAGTATAGGTACAGAGTGAAGTCCGCAAGAGATTCCTTAATTTTTTATAAAAATTAGTTATTTTTTGCAAGGAATCTTTTCATTGATTTTCAGTTCGATTGCATTGCAAAAAAACGCGGTTTGCTTTCATTAAAGTAAAAACCCCACTATTATGCTGGTGTATATTTGCTAAACTAACAGGTTGTTTCCTTTTCTAAACAGAGCTTAGAAACTCTTGATAATGGAAAACCATTCGTCCATGCCTTAAATGCGGACCTCCAATTATCCATTAAAACATTCCGGTACATGGCAGGGTGGGCCGACAAAAATCATGGAAAAACTTTGCCAGTTGATGGGCCCTACATTTCATACACCAGACACGAACCAGTTGGTGTATGTGGACAAATCACTCCATGGAATTTCCCAGTTATGATGGCAGCGTGGAAAATTGCACCCGCCTTAGCTGCTGGTGAGAACATTACATTGTTTAAATTCTTGCGCTTCTTAAGGTTTAATTACAAATTTTCGTAGGCAATACCGTAGTATTGAAACCTGCGGAGCAGACTCCATTAACAAGTCTTTACCTTGCGGAGCTTTCCAAAGAAGCTGGCTTTCCGCCTGGTGTGATAAATGTGGTGCCTGGCTTTGGAGATGCTGGTGCAGCTCTAGTAGCCAATACAAATGTAAGAGCTCTTCTAGAGCTAACAAATATATATTAAGTTCCTAAACTTTGATTGTAGGTGGACAAAATCGCTTTTACCGGATCTACAGAAGTTGGAAAAATAATCCAGAAAAATTCTGGCGTTGGCAACCTTAAACGCCTCACCCTGGAATTGGGAGGAAAAAGTCCCAACATCATACTCGCCGATGTTGACATCGAAAACGCCGTAGAAGCCGCCCATGCTGCAGTGTTTTTCAATCAAGGTAAATACTAAATTTCCACTGAATTTAATCGCTAAAGTAACATTTTTAGGGCAAGTGTGCTGTGCTGGCTCGCGTACATTCGTAGAAGAATCCATTTATGACGAGTTTGTTGAACGGTCTGTTGAAAGAGCGAAGAAGCGTGTTGTTGGTGATCCGTTCCATCCTAGCACTGAACAAGGCCCTCAGGTTAGCTGACAGCGAACGGAAAATTAAACTGATATTTAACTTGGGACTTTACAGATTGATGAATCTCAATTTAAAAAAATTCTTGCGATAATCAAAGAGGGTGAAGCACAGGGCGCGAAATTGGTACATGGTGGAGCAAGACATGGGGATGAAGGATATTTCGTCCAACCCACTGTATTTGCTGATGTAGAGGATCATCATGTAGTAGCCAGAGAAGAAGTAAGCTATTTTCCAATTAGGCAAATTATTTAATTAACCTACGCGACATTGATTTTTTTATAGATATTCGGGCCTGTTCAACAGTTGATAAAATTCAAGGGCTTAGATGAACTAATAGTGCGAGCCAACACTTCAGATTACGGTCTAGCGGCAGCCGTTTTCTCAAGAGATATTGACAAAGTGAATTATCTTATTCAAGGCATTAAAGCTGGCACGGTTTGGGTGAACTGCTACAATGTCTTCTCACCACAAGCACCTTTCGGCGGTATGACATTGAAAATCTTGGACTTAAGAATGATCATTAGATAAGTCGAAAACAACATTGTAAGTTTTTTTTTTTAGGATACAAAGATTCCGGTTACGGCCGAGAATTGGGAGAATATGGATTAAGGCAATACACTGAAATTAAAACGGTAACTACGTCAGTACTGCAGAAAAATTCGTAGACGTTGTCCCGAATCCTCACTTTGCAAAATTCATCAGAACTGCAACCATACTTTTTTATATAAACGTTATTTGATTGTTTTGTTACATTGTTAATTACAATACAGCACAATAAAAGATATATTTCGACAGATTGTCATTATATATATTTGTATAAATACGCTTACAAAATACACCTTACCTCAATTTTAACACTTAATCTTCCCGTTAACAGCAAACCTTAACCTCTGGTCAGTAACCAATATAGTAGCAAAATCTTTATATATTTGCCTGGTAATTATTTCAACTTTAAAAATATTTTAATGTTCATAGATTACCCTGTGTAAATCCAAAACCAGACCTATAATAGTTTACTTTGGCAAATTACGATATGTTGACGAACGACTTAATATAGCTAGTTCACAAGGTTGACTTAGGTAAAATTCAAGTAAATGTAAAAGACACTACGTCCCCCATATTTCAATAAGTATTGTAATGAAAGCTTATTAAATAATGGGCAATTTGGAAAGTGGCATATACATGTATATGCCATAAATATCGGCGTGATTGAGTATGTCTTATATAATAGTATACTTTCATTATATATAAATAAATCTCTTTATAAACGACCAAACTTAACAAAAACAGCATTTTGAACACTAGATAGGAAAAATAGTCCTACTATTCGCAGCTATTTTCTTAATTAGTTACATCTTTTTCCTCGGGTTGGCACCTTACATTTATCTAGAAAAATGTATGTATGCGCGCAACCAATTTCTGCTTGTTTTGAATGTGAATACCGAGGAAATATATCAATTTGACAGTAATAATGCACATTCACATCCAAGGCACTTCGCATTAATTATGTAGTTTGACATGAGTAAATTATTGCTTGGAAAACGAATCACTTGGATGAGCTGCGAAGTCATCAGCAAAGCACATTCAAGAACGTTAGCGTGAATCCCAAATAAACGACACTTTATTGAGTGTTAGCTAACGCTATTGAATGAGACTTGATTTATTTTCATAAATGTATCTAGTAAAACATTTATGTGTCGGTGTGTTGATATTATGCAAGTCTCTGACCCTTAGGTGAGTAAAATGTGTTGGTTCATGATACGTCTGAAAACATATAAAAACTGTTTTAGACATTATGCGACAATAATGGTATTTACTAGTGTTGACCATGCGGTTCAATAATGTGCTTATAGGATGTTTTCAAAGGAAGTGAATTTTTCACACTTTTTAATCGAAAACAAGAATTCATTTTTACTAGAATGGTCGGGTTATTGCATATTGAATTTTTCAAAAACTATCAAGGCTACATAAAGTGCCTTGGAGATTGAACGATTTATATTAACATATCTACATGAGTATAGAATATGGGTGATACACTTTGTGCAGTTCAAATAAATTAAAACCCACCAGGCTGTCTAGACATGGCAATTTTTAGATCTTCACCATTTTTTATTTATTGCAGTTGTAGATTATGAATAAGTGTTTAAAGTACTCACCTCAAACAAACGTTTCAAAAACAGGTACATTTAGTGACATTCCCTATGAACGCTCACTTCGACAGCGCGACTTACCATACCATCTCCATGGCACTTTCTCTGAAGTTCTTCTTGTGATTCTGATGGACTTTCCAAAGGCGGTGTGGATTGACTCGGCTCTCCATTGTATCCGCCGACATCTGAGAAGCAATTTTATGTTTATATCCCGGCTCTAAATAAATTATGACTGTTTGTAACGTTTATTGCAACGATTTATATTACATGTATTTGTAATTGAAAAATCTGGAAATGATAGGGAAAACTGGGACTTGTGGGTCAGAACAGGACATCATACTTTTGGGAGGTACCAGGACTACCAATGGTGGCTTTTTCTAAAATGAGGGGTTTTGTTAGAAAACATTCAAATGCGTACTGATTTAACCTGGGCTTTTTTCATAAGAAAGTCCATTTTTTTCGTTGCTCTTGCCTTACTTTATATGATAACTGTATAAACTCGAATTAAGAATGAAACCTATTACTATTTATAACTGATGGTTTACAGTCCGGTAAAATATTCGGCAATATGTTTCTTTTTCAGCGTTTTCTTTTCAACTTTTCATCGAACGAAAAAATTGGTCATCTTTCCATTGAAAAGCAACAACGCACAATATTCACTGCTCAATTTACCTGTTTCCCCACATATCTGCGTGCAGTATGTTTCTCGTATAATATGACAATTCTCCAAATTAATCTTCATAAACTTCTGGCCAAATACAAAGTACCCAATTCCGCCGCCTATGACGGCCGAAATAAGAATCCATGCATCATACAGCATAACAGATAACATTATCACATAGCCTAAGGTTTGAAGGAACAGCCAAAGTGAGACTTCTGTGCCAAATAGCAAAGCTCTGAAATGAAGAAAATAAAAGGTCTAGACCTAATTTTTATGTTCCCTAATGATTGGCGACTTTCGCCGTTAAAAAAATTGTTATCAAATTTTTTAAATTGATTCTATGTAGGTATGGCTTTATTAACGCTTTTGTGGTAAACATTGAATATTCATCAGTACAAAAATATGCTGCCGCTGACCTTACTATTGTTATTGCTTAAATAGGCTGCGAATTTGAACCTGAATCTAGACTTTTTTCAAAAGCATTACGAAAAGTAAAAGTAAAATAACTAGGATATGTCAGCAAACTTAATCAATAATAATTTACTTGCCTGTCGAATAGAGTTATATTGAAAGGATTTCTAGGATTGGTAATTGTGCCAGCTAATAAAGTAGCACTTTCTGTAGGACATAACTGCTTAATTTGCTTGGCCCGCAATTTCAGCTCCTTTTGTTTGCTTTTAGTTTGCAAATATCTGAAAAAATAATGGTATTTTAGGATCAGATCTTGCAATAACGAAACTGATTTTCTAATATTGAAATAAAAAATAAAATGCCAAGTAGGTAATCAATTAGGGTTTCAAATCAAAAGTTAAGATTGCTCCCAAAAAACTTTTTACAAATACAAATATGTAGGTAGGTACTTATTAATACAACAACAACGAAACAACGAAAAGGAGAAATGAGATCCAAAGACTGATGTAAGTATAAGAAGGAATACTGCAGAATAAAGCGAAATGTGACTCCTAAGAAATTTTATTTACTTAGTAGAAAAGTTTAAAACCCAACTGAACTTCAGCTGCTCCGATATTTTTCAAGAAATTCATTACTTGACTCCTCTTTGACCTCTATTCAAAATCTTGCAAAATAATTCATAAGAGTTCCCCAAATGAAGCTGCTTTTGGCAGTTTTAATGACCGAAAATTATTATCACAATTAAACTGGAATAAATTGCCGATTTTATTTTAAGTGTTAAACTATTATTGATCGTCCGTTGAAGGAACTGGAGCATGGAACTATGAGCGAAATAGTGCAAAACTAAGAACAGAGATTATGAAATCGTACAATTGTCGCAACCAGAGATAAAATCCACAATGAAATCATATTGAAAATTGCAAAACGAGTTGGTGATTTTTCTATGACTATGCCTAATGATTACCCCAACTAGAACAATCCAGTATAATGACTTACCTCAAATACTCAAAGAAAAAGGAAAAACAACCCACAAAAACGCAAATTGCCACTAAACCCCCAGTGCTTTTAACATCTATGCCTTTGATTAAAAAAACACCCACATCACTGCCGAAATAAAAGCTCTGTCGATTCATCGTGCTTTCAAATAATAGGTAAACTACTTCTAATTAGGATTTATCCATTCTAAAATTGTTAGTAACGTTTTATCACATTTCAGACTTATCGTTAGAAAATTGGTTTGGTATCTGAACACTTAAACAGCTGGTATTTTGACATGTTATTGTTAGGCATGGTTATATGAACAGTAAATTAAGCCTCAATGTTGCCAGGTGTCAGTTACTCATCTTCGGAAAGCAGCAAACTCATTTGTTATATACGTACAGGGATTTTTTTAAATGGTGATTATATTTAAAATGTTCGGTTGTCGTGTCGTTTGAGTCCCTCCCACTTTTTAGTTTTTTCTTCTTTTACCTTAAAGCACCCTTCAAACGAAGCTCTTTCAGCCGAAAAAAATTCTGAATAGTCCATAAAGTAAACCAAAAAAAATTTTCAAACTGGAAATTTGCTTTTCCAAAACGACTTATTTATGTACGAAAATGAGATTCTCCGGTGCAATTTGCTGCTAAATCGCGTTTTAGTTATCAACAATTCGTAACTCCACATGCAAAATTGTCGCTAAGATGCATAATAATTATGTTTTTCGCAAAAGATTGAGCATCTTTTCAAACTTTGCCATTTGATTGACGTTATCCAGCGCGTCGATAGTCCGTTTCCTTCGAGAATTCAATACAATGGGTGTTGCCACGTATTTTTGTGTTTTCTCCTTTCGGTTAATTTTAAGTTTATATAAGCATGGTTGAAGTGATTATTTTAATGAAGCTAAAAATATAAAATATAATATTTTGCTGAATCTGCTTAATCTAATGTGGTCGTTAAAATAAAACAAGGGAAAACTAAAAATTCGGAGGGACACAAACGACACACAATCACTTCTTCTAACAAAAAGTTTAGGGAAATTTAGGTATCTGGGGATTTATATTTCACGTTGGCAACGATAGCAGCAGCCCTGCCTGTCATGAGTCATGAACGTCATTGCCATTGTGATCTGATTTCCCTACCGCGTGGTTGTCGCCATTTTAAGAACCGCTCTTGTTAGGATAATTTCTGCTTGAGTTTTCTCGAGAAAATAAATATATTCAAGTGTAAGTGAGAATGGTTTCTTCTAGGCATCGTTCTCGGGACCGCGATAGAGATAGGGATCGTGATCGCGATCGAGATCGGGACAGAAGGCATCGGTCTAGGGACAGGGATCGGGATAGAGATCGGGAAAGGGACAGGGGAGACCGTGACAGAGGAGAACGAGATAGAGGTGACCGCGATAGAGGTGACCGGGACAGAGGAGATCGGGATCGGCATAGGGATCGAGATAGAGATAGAGGCAGGTTGGTAAATATGCATTTTTCAGGTCCTTAGCTTAGCAAACGATCTAAAATACTTAGGTCGTTTTAGGCTATAATTTACAATTTTGTATGTCCTTATGTCTCGAGTCTACGTGACGAATGTTTTCGACTACGTCAGAGACAAGATTAGACAGGTAAAACTACAGGTAAAAAATTGTCCTATTAGAATTATATGATGCTTTCTCTCTCGTTGGTTGTGAAAGTTTAGGCAGAGGGAGCCACCCGAGATTTCAGGAAATTGCCGCCAAATTTCAAAATATGTAATAGGGGTAGTCAATGATTCAATGCTTGAAAATGTGTACAAAACATATTTAATGGAGCCAAATAGCCAGTTGTATTTATTTATGTCTGTGAAATAATGACTGAATTTTATTCGAGTCTACGAATTTGTTTTGAACATAATAGTCAGGCTAGAAGAAAACCGATAATTCTGTATAGTATCGTTTTATAATTCAATTCACTTGGGTAAATGTTCAGGGCACGATCTGTTAGCAAGACTACCGCTTTGCCGATTAAGACTATGCTGACCTCTTAGAAAAT
>NW_026018916.1:6474910-6487661 GCF_020466585.1 Dendroctonus ponderosae
ATCAAAAGGCATAAAGGCAGGTATTTGCCTTTTTGCTTTGTTGAAATATCGAAATCCCAGATGTTGACTGTTACTGAGCAGCATCATAGGCGAGCCCTGTTATTTAAAATCACATGTTATTTTAAATATCGGTTACAGGTACCGGCTGTTCCATATCGATATCTGTTCCAAAATACCTGTGACAAGTATTTCGTGTCTTCCGTAACCCACGCGTTTAGTTTCCCAGAGACAATCCACCTTCATCATTGAAAAATTTCAAGTTTTGTTTGAAGTTTAGTTCTTAARCAATAAATCTAATCTTGGAATAGCAAATACATTTTTTTCTTTCTTYTATATCTTTATCCAATTTTGCCTATGCATTTTGCTTAAGTTTTCACATTTCAAGGTTCATTTTGTAATTCTTTTAATTTATATATTATTTGCGCGGTTCCTTCCCAACTAAACAATTTCAAAATTTCYGTGTTTYGAGATATTGCTTTCCTTCACTGACAMATCGCTACTATTTCGTCTATRGAYGTACTTCTGGTACGTTTTTTTARTTTCCTCGGGGAGGTTTCTATATTGCTCAGTCCTTCAATACTTCGAAACAACTTTCTAGTAGAAGTTACTACTGRTAGRAGGGCGATTCGATGTGCCTAGCTGGCCGAAGTAGTAYAATAAATACTCGCTTCAAAAAAATACATGAGACTAAATGAATCTACCCGTTATAATTAGGGTAAAATTTGCATTAATATTTATATTATTAAGTATGAGCCGCGTAAAGTGTGAAGTGACTAAATTTAATTATCTAATAGTATACTTCTGTACTTATMGTCTAATTGTGCTAAATGCTTCGTCCAGAAAGATCTTTCTCATGGATACGTCAGGGATTGAAATATCATACAGATACAAGTGTGATTGATCATCGAAATTGATATAACCAGTTGTCACATCTGTTTACTACCAATTATCCTGATCCTCTTTTCTAGGTCCAGAGACCGCTATCGCGATCGCAGTCGCAGCCGTACTCCTTCAAGGAAACGGGAGCCAACTCCTCCAGAAATCGATGGAGAAAAGCTTATTCAAGATACTTTGGCGACATTAGCTGCTTCAAGAAACTATGCCAACTTTCTGCAAGCCCAAGGAGAGAACTCTAATCATTCAACCGGTAAATAGTTCTTTTGTTTAACGGATTTACAAAACACGTGGCGCACCTGATTTTTTCCAATTTGAAGTTTAATTCGTTTTTGGTTATCTCAAGGGCAAAAAATGTTGACTTCATTTTCTAAGACAAATAATGGGACAACATCAAACTGTTTTTTTTAAATACCTGCATTTCAATCCGTAGGTTCTCCTGGTTCTATCATTAAATGCGATTTATCATAAAACTGTTTAAACCTCACTTCCCAACATCATATTTCATTATTTTCAATTAGTTTTTTTTTTTCAATTTTCAATTTAGTTCAATTATTTTTAATTATTTCAAATTGTATCGTGACATTCTAAGCGAAACCTTCTAACACTTGTTTCTATCAAACTCAAAACAATTTTAATTGTTGCCCATAACCGGAAATTTCAATATGACTTCAATTGCGGTTACTTTCATGCATAATTTTAAGTACGTATCTTCGACATTGTTATACATTTAAAGTGCTCAAGAGCAGCAGAATCTTAAACTAATCACAACTGTGGTGTAACGTCGAAATGTTTGTCAGCTAGTTGCAATAATGTCTGATTGCCGTTGTAATTATTCGGTAAAAAATTTGTAGGCTTCAATTTTGGCAATCTTTTGCTATATTAATGATTTTCCAATTGATTTGATTGTTAAACTCTTTATCACCCTGTTACCACGATCGAGAAGTCCGACTTAACTGTGGATGTTGTGTTATGTAGGTAGTCAGGAATCCGAGAGTGCCGCGGAGAGAAGAAGAAAGAGACCGTCAAGATGGGGTGGTAGTGAACATGAAAAGATTTTCATTCCGGGAATGCCTACAATTTTGCCTCCTAATTTGAACAAAGACCAAGAATATGCATATCTGTGTAAGTATTTTTTTAATAGTTTTATTTTCTATTTGGTAAGTATTGTTTTGTTACCTGAACGGAGAGAATTATATTTATATGCGCCGAAATTAAACGATAATTGCAGGTGTGGTGAGCTGTATTGACAAATTGTGTAAAACACATAAAGAAACTATAACATATATGTTTCAGAGAAAAGTGATGAAAGTTGAGAATCATATATTTGGTCGATTGAGATAATGAATGTATGTACGTATATTTTTAAAGGAAATCTTGTAGGTCATCTTTTTTTGTAAACGTCATCAAGTCAAAAGTTTGAAATTCGTTTATTAAAGGACGTTTGTTTTAATTGTGAATTGTCAGGTAAGAAAAAACAATTATTAGTAGGCAGTTCGAGATTGGTAATTTGAACCTTGGCGAATTATTTTTTAAAATACTAGAAATTTGAAAAAGTAAAGCATCTACTAGTACCCAAGAATTGCATTTAAACATAGTCCCATTGTTGCAATGTTTACACTTTCTCAAAGTAAGCAGTTTTTAATGCATATTCTTATATCCACATTTCGCAGTCATTAAACGAAAAATCAAAAATGTATACAAGATGTAAAATGCGCTGGGAAATTTTTAAGGGTGATTCTATATCGTTAAATAATGGTAGTAAGTTATGTAAGAAAAATTCGAAATCTTAGTGCATTTCGAGTTACAGCTCATCAAACTTCTTTTTTTTTGTCCTGTTTTTGGACAATTATTTGCGGATTACATTGAAAATTGGTACTTTGGTAGATGGCACTTTATCTGTAATCCTAATTTGATTTTCTGCGTATCTTTTTTGTCACGCCAAATATCGCAACAATGAATACCGATTATAAACATTCGAAAATATTAGACAACAAATGTGCTCTTAACGAAAATTTAGTCTAATATGAACAGTAATGCAATAATTACAATAAATTGTCAAATTTGGCATTTTGTTAAAAAAAAATTTCGAGTCGTGTTAAGAACACATTTTTTATCTAGTATTTAATGTAATGTTTAAAAAAAATATTTTTTTTATTTATAGTTGATGTTTAAAAAATTCTGAGATAATTTATTTTGGCGATATTTGACGCGACTAGAATAAAATATAGGCAATTAAATTTGGATTACAGATAAAAGTGCCAACTAGTGGCAAAGTGGAAAAACAATTTTTGATGAGAAAGGTAAAGATTACTAAGCTAAAACTCTGTACCAATTTTCAATTTGATCGGCGAAGAAATGTTAAGAAAAGGTCAAAACTAGATAGAAAAAAATTAAGTTTGTTAATCTGTAACTAGGTAAATATTCAGATTTCGAATTTTTCTTACATGACTTACTGCCATTAATTTAGCATGTTGAATCACCCTTTAAAATTTCCTAACCCATTTTTCTAACACCCTGTATGTCGAGTTTCCTTAGACAATTTTAATTGCTATAATAATCCTGGTTTGTTTTTGAATCCTCTTGTGTTTTGGCAACGTATATTTTCGCATATTTGCCGTTCATTTTCGCTTGTTTATGGTCACAATTGGTTGTACGTCAATTTACAAGGTTTACAAGGTGCTATCTTAGAAGGAACAAAAGTTTTTTTCCTGTGGCTATTGGACTCATTTTGTGAAGTGATTTTTTAAATATTAATCTTTTTTCCTAGCTGGCTTAGTTTAGGAAATAATGGGCCGTTTCCATACACACACGGAGAATTAAAGGACGAACTTTTCACTTGCCACTCGGTTTATAACTACATAAATGGATTAAAGTCAACCTACCACTTGAATTTAAATACATTCCCAAAACTGTGGGCATTTAATTGATTATTTATTTATATATTTGTATAATCTTTTCTAACAAAGGGGCATTTGCCCTCGCTAACCCGTTTCATTTCAGTGCAACTACAAATTGAGGAAGTGAGCAGAAAACTACGTTCCGGCGACTTGGGAATCTCTGCTAACCCGGAAGAAAGGTTTGTCATTGAAACTTCTACACCGTTTTCCACTGACCATTTAGCTTAGACGGTGGTCCTTATGGAGTTCTTTGAAGATGGCTTTGCATCAAAAGAGTCCAAAAGTGGTTTGACATCAACACTTACTTTTTATAATACTCATTTTTACCCAATAATTAGCGATGGAAAAGAATTACTTTGTTGCATGTGACAGAATTTATCGATGGTTTAGTTCGTTTTATCCAATGGAATAAATGTATTCTGTATTTGCAGCAGCTAAACTGTTTGCTAAAGTAAAGTAAATCGCGTTCAAACAGCATAGTAAAATGTGAAACACATTTAGAAGCGATAATTATCAATCAAATATAATATGCTTATCCATCCCTAATTAGTAAGGTAAACTTTAATAATATCAATAATCAAAATATTCTGTTCCAGAAAAAGTAATACTAGCTGTTCTAGCAAAAAAACATAAGTCCTTTCGACAATAAACTTAATTAAATGATTATTTTCAGCCTAACTAATCCAAAATTAATTTTCAGGCAGTATACGAACGTTTACTTTCAGCGCCTAATAATAATCCCTTTTAGATTTTCAGCGAATAATTAACCTTTTTCTCTAGGAAACAGATACTCTTCAGTATTGCAAATGACAGTATTGGCCATGTTTACTCACTAAACATTTTAAAAGCAATCTATAGTGGTAGACTTAAATTGCAATTTTATAATTACTTGTATAACACGGCTAATATTAAATACATTTTAAGATACTTTTTATGAAATTCGTGAAAAAGCTGCTTCTTGCCGTGTAATCTATCTCAGTTAACTAATGAAATGTTGGTCGAAATTCGTGAAAAGTGCGTTGTCGCTATTGGATGGTCTTCTATGTCCAAATTTTCGGAATAGATTTTCCATTACATTTTTACTAAGAAAGGGATTCAACTGACTGAAGAGATAATTTACAAGTTGCGTCGTTAAGAAAAGCTACGCTTCACTTTTTAATGTACAAGTTGGTAGTACAAGTTGGTAGTAGTAGTTTTATAAAACATAAATTTTATTCTTATTTTTAGAAATCTGACTTGGAGTTCTTGTTTTACGTTAAATAATCATTGTTTTCCAAATCTGACGATTTAATTATTATAATATGGGGTGTTCAGACAGTGGTTGTTATAAACGATACCACACAGAATGCTTAAAATACTTGGGGGGCTGGCTTCGGTGTGAAATTAATCATTAATCAAAAAAGCAAGGAGTTGAAAAATATTAAATAGATACTTGAAGAATTGTGAATTCATTGATATTCGTATTTTGTATCTAAATTTAATTGTACGTCGTCTAAAATTATGAATTCAACGGTTAGAATCGACATAAGATTTATGATATGCAATTTTTACGAAAAACGAATCATTTTTTTAAAGTCCGTGTATATATGAATGTTCTGATTTTTCATTTAATTCATGTACGTTCAAAATTAATATACAAGCTTATCAGATAAATTACTTTATCATCCCAATTGCATACATTTCAAAGTAACGACAAGCTATATTTCTATCCTTTTACTTATCAATCATATCAATAAATTCATAACGAAGCCAGATTGGAGATGAACTACAATTTCGATTCCTTCTGTATGATATCCTCTAGAGTTCTGACAGTATGTCTTTTTTGCTTTAGATTTTAGTCAAAACACGACAATCTGTGCTAGTTGTTTCTTAGTTCAATTTGAAAGTTTGCTAGTTGCAATTTTGGGCTGTAAGAGATCTTCCAATATCGTAATTGCCAAGTTGTTCGCGTTTTTATGCACTTACACGGCAACGAGCACAAAGGGATCAAAATTACATATAGGCTTTTGTTGCAACAGATCACCGTCGCCCGAGCCTATCTACAGCAGTGATGGTAAAAGGTTGAACACGAGAGAGTTTAGGACGAGAAAACGCTTGGAGGAAGATCGACATAATCTCGTTTTGAAGATGCAATCCATAAATCCAGAGTTCAAACCACCTGCTGATTACAAGTGAGTTCTTAAATACATGCAACTTCCATTTTATAATTGCCATGTCAAGTTTTACTCGCGCTGTTGGTTGATACAAAAAACGCGTTAGATTCTCACATCCTCCATAGATACCATAGTACATTGTTTGTTGATGTGCACAACCTGTTTTTTTAAATTAAAAAACCCATACCTCATCTGCATTCAACATAGCACACTTTTAAATTTGCAGGCCTCCAGTGATCCGAGTGAGCGACAAAGTCATGATTCCACAAGAAGAGCATCCGGAGATAAATTTCGTCGGACTTCTCATTGGACCCAGGGGCAATACGTTAAAGAGTAAGCAAAAAAATATATGACAATAGAAAGTAATAGTTACATATTAATATTTACTAAACATGATGTTTTATACCATCTTTCGGGTCTGATATTAAGAAAGATTGACAACATACCTTTACTGATTTACAATTATTGTCATTGCTGCAACTGTTTTTCCTCCATATTATTTGTATATAATTAATAATTGCTTGCAGCTATGGAAAAGGAGACGGGAGCTAAAATTATAATTCGCGGTAAAGGCAGTGTTAAGGAAGGGAAAGTTGGTAGGAAAGATGGTCAGCCTTTGCCAGGAGAAGACGAGCCCCTCCACGCTTATATCACGGCCACTAATCCAGAATGCGTCAAAAAGGCGGTCGAAAGGGTAAGTTTGCAGTATAAAAAAGTAACAATTTGATGTAACCGAACATAATTCGTAGATCAAAGAAGTTATCAGACAAGGTGTGGAAGTACCCGAGAATCAGAATGATTTAAGACGAATGCAGTTAAGAGAGTTGGCACAACTGAACGGTACTCTGCGGGAAAATGATGGCATGCGATGCAGTAATTGTGGGGCAACTGATCATAAGTCATGGTTGGTAAGTATCAACGAATTTGACTGAAAAAAAACTGAGCGACCTAACAGTAGTTATTTACATGATGTTTAACCATCTTTCGGGGCTGAAAATGTTTGAATGAGAACACATATCACTGAGTAATTTGAATGTACCATGTGATTGGAACTGCCAATTATCGTGTTTTTAAATAACCGTATTTCTAGTGTCCCGATAAACCAAATGTGACCAACAATATCGTGTGTTCGAGTTGTGGAGCAGCAGGCCATATAGCAAAAGATTGTAGACAAAAGAGACCAGGACAAGGAGGCCCTCCGATGGCAGGCGATAGAGCTAAAATTGATGAAGGTAGTTAATATCCAGTTTCAAAGTGTTCATTATATATTAAAAATGTCAAATTTACATGATGCTTTATACCATCTTTCGGGTCTGATTTTAAATGATTGACACCATATCCATAACTGATTATTCTAGTTGTATTCGATGGCTAAAACAATGTGTTATTTAAGTTTACATATTTTCTTTTTTTTTTCTTCAGAATACATGTCTTTGATGGCTGAACTCGGTGAAGCACCGCCTCCTGCTCCACCCTATGGTAAGTAGCAACATATTTTTAACTGTTAACTGTTAGCAAAAAAATACAACACTGATTGGTCTATTTTTCAGGTGATAATATGCAGAAGCGTAGTTCTGCATCTTTCAATCTATTTTCTCCACAATCGGCCCCAAGACCTTTAATGCCTCCTCCTGGTGTTCCTCCAATGGCCCCACCATGGGTTACTCCATGGGGACCGACACCATCGATGAGTTCTGCAATTCCACCGCCACCTCCTCCTCCAGGTACATATGTTTTTTAATTACCATAATAGGCATTATGACAAATTTTGAAATACCGTTGTATAATGGAACCGGAATATATGGATAATCCGGGAACATTTAATAGGATTAACATATAACCATTATAAAATTATTAGCAAGTTTGCGATTTTTGCATCAGTCGCAAAACTATTTTTAAGTACAGGTTACAGAAGTATGTGCGAGCGAAACTTATCTCAATTCAATTCGCACATTCCCGCGGTTTACTAATAATTATGTATTGAAGTATTGTAATAATACGTACTGTTATTTAGGAGCTGTTAGCACTACCCCTCCACCACTTATGTCTCATTGGTCGGGACAACCTCCTCCACCTGGGGCTTCAATGTCATCTTGGCCTCCTGCAGGTAATTTGACAGATTTGAAAATTATTTCTAATATACACCATTATAAATGATGTTCTTTTACCATCTTTCGGGTCTGATCCTAATGATCGATACCATAACTGTTACTGATATAAACAATAGTAATCATAGAGCACATGTTTTATAAAAGTTGATTAAAGTTAAAGAAATTCATTTTCCAGCACCCCCACCGTTTTGGCCCACTGGAGCTAATGCGATACCGCCTCCACCACCAGGTATAGATGTTAGCAGTCTTTTATCTGCTCCTCCGCCACCACCCCCTTCGAGCTAGAAAATAGCAGTTTAAAGCAATTAGCAATTTAAAGCTTGCATACCAGAAATCAGCATATAGGTTTTGCTAAAATGAGTGTTTGTTTGTAAGTCCTGATGGTAAATATACATACATACCGTGCCAACTTGTCGACATGATTCAGTCACCTCGATGAGTAAAAGGAACTTAAGAAAAATCTATTTGGAACCTTTACCTGAAAGTATCAACGTTTGGAATTGCTATAATTTTTTTATGAAAACAGTTAATGTAAACTTTATTAAAGCAACTTAGAAAGATTTAAAATGAGCATATCGTTGCACCATGGAACTCTATATACTGAGAATGGGGTATTGTCTTATGACGCAAGGTTAATATACGTAATCTTCAGAACAAATAACGTAAAACTTAATTTGCTCTAATCGTTTTTATAAAACAGAAGGTTACATTGTTATAATTTCAAGTAACAGTAACTTTGAACCGATTGGCTGAACTTGCAAGTTTTCATTTACAGCGGAGACTTATGCCGATATCGAAAACGATATGCTTTAGGGAAAAACGGATATGTATTCAGGCAGATATTTGTTAATAAACATGTCAGCGAGGCAACGTCTTAGATCTTAGTTTTTATTATGTCCTGCAAATCTTAAAAAACGTCGTCGAACATATGCGGTTTACTTAGGGACGATACGATAATGAGAAAGTATCGATACTTACTCATTCTCTGGTTCAAAAGAAGACGATCTGGTCAAACTTTTATTAAGGAAACATGTTAACTCCTCTAATATTGATGGTGAGTTCTGAAAAATTTATGTTTTCTTGAAACATCGGGAGAAAGGTACGATGGATTATATATATTGTTGTATATTTTTTATAATAGAGAACATAACAGAATGGCTTTAGTTAAAATAATGTTTTGAAAATTGGAGAAATGCTTCGAAAAAAAGGTTCAGGACTGTCAAAAAATTTACCACCTTCCAGAAAAATCCTGTTTTCATTGAACATAAAATACCTATTGTGTGTCTGATCTGAGTTGTTTATATTTGTCCGGGTTTTATGTGCGGCTACAAACTCAATAAAAAAAAATGTTAATCATTCAGACAAGTAAAACGTTACATCATCATCTTTGTCCTGTACTAATTGCCAGATTTTTTTGAAAAACTCGCAAATATTCGATGGCATTCTTTGCGTGTATTGCCAGTCGTGGTCATATTTAATCGGGAATATATCGCCTATCGAAATATTGGCATTTTGGTGGTGAAAAGTGTGTTGATTGGTTTATCTAAAGTGAACTTTCGATGCAAGTGAATCACAGCCGATACGGAAATGGTTCAGGAAAGAGCCCCAGCATGCAGAAAACTGGTAATATAGATCTCTAATATACAGGGTGTCCGTAAAAATATACGCATTTTTTGAGAAAAACTGTCGGAGGTTTGGAGAGCGAACAAATATTTCACGGCAAATTTACATTCCAGTTTCAATGCAGCTTAGCATTATTTCCTGTACACTCAACACCTTTTTTTTCTTCCCAGGTGCTACAATGCAGCTTTCGGTAAGTTTGACAATACATTTTCCCTCGAAGATCGCTTTTAGATATTGTTGAATTGTATTTTGTTATATTCGTCAACTATTAGTAGTTTTTAACCTTGTCATGTTGATGCAACAAACACGGATACAGAGTTGCCCCAAAAGTTCAATACACGTAACATTTAAATTGTTTTCCATGATATGAAGAATAAGATATGAACAAGAACTAACACGTAGTTCTTGTTTCTATTAAATTGACTTCAGAACTTCACTTTCACATAAGAATCATATTGCTTGTATAAGCAATACACGGTAGATTTCGTGATAGGTGAGACGATTGGAGCCATTATGGAGTATCCACAAGGAGAGTAAACTTAGGGATGATTCTTCCGCAGTCGTGTCAATATAAATAAAGCTAAGTTGTTCAAAACTCTGGTAAAAGATCCTACCGGTCTTAGGTAAGTAAATAAAAAGATATCCAATTTCAAAACCGTTTATTTCTAATTCCAAATGTTGGTTTTTTTATTGAAGAACCTGGGAGGGTTTGATAACAACACTCTTATATTAAATATTAACGTATTATTTCACGAGAAACCTTCTAGCTTGTTTGCTGCCTTAATAAGAACTGTATTATTACCATTAAATAAGAAGTAACGCTCGAGATCATTAAACCTAATACCCTAAAGTTAACATCAAAAAAGCCACCTGCTGATAGGCAGGGAATATGAGAATAGCTTTGGAAGGCAAAGCATTTCAACTCTTCTTGTAGGAAAGCTTCGTCATTGTTTTTTGGCTGAAATGGAACTTTGTTTAGCAAGTAAAAACATGTCCGGGTGGTTTTCTCTCCTTCCTTGGTGATCTGCTCACCATAAAAAGCAAATAGAAATGATTGAGCCTGTAAATTAAAGAGAGTGGAATATTTTCGGAAGAAATGCACATAGAACATAGGCTTTACCATATTAGCAAAAATCCAAAAGCAGATGATGCCCATAAAAAGAGCCCACTTGTTCTTGTCTGAGTCGTTCCTCGGTGTCACGTAAAAATCAATAATAAAAGTGACCTTTGCAAGAATGTTAGCTATACTGAACAGGATGGTGAATAAAATTATCCTTCCAAACATCTCATTGAACCTTTTGACCAATTTACACAGCTCGTAATGCATCATTTTGAAAGTTCTCACACTGTAAAAATGTTCGGAACTCAAAATGTAACTTAAATGAGTTTCTATTTCGTTTTCGCTTGTTTTATTGTTGCTGGTGGTTTTTAAAAAATTGTCAGTTTTGTACTCCAGCAGTTCATTTAATTCTGCAAACCTTAGTTCCAGTTTTCTTGCTAGAGTTAACAGAAGCAGCAGTACCAGGTTATACAAGTAAAACTGAACATCTCCAAAAACTAGATATTTGTATGTACTCCAGCCGAAATTCACTAAGAAGAACGATGCGTCGAAAGTTATTAAACTTCCTATGCACACGTTGCAAATCAAAAAATTTCGCCAAAAATGGTGCTTTTTCATCGCCAGTAATGGTCCGAACAGTTTGTTTCCTTCAGGGTACAAACTACTGAATAATTGGTAAAAGTTTTCTGCATTTTTTGGCAAATACAAAATAATTATGATAATACTAGCCGTTAAGCAAAAATCTGCCACGTGCTCGGCCGTTTTTACCGCTACATGCTGGTTTGGAAACGGCGTTGGCTTTCCTATTAACGAGTAGATGTGACCAAGAATAACTAGAACTAAACAGAAAATACTACTAGACTTAAGAAAGCAGCAACTGAAGACATTGTCTCACCTAACAGGACCACTGTCATTGGATACACCACATGTTTCTTTTCCAACAACTTTAATGTTTGTTTAATGTAAAAATATTCCATATTATGGCGGTGTCTTTCTTTGAAAATGGGTGCTTTTTCCCCAGGTTGCACTTTATTTTTCACCATTCTAAGGCCGACAACTTACACACGTTTATTGATTGCAACGAAAAACGCCAAATCAGACTTAACGTTGAGTAGATGTTTAAATTAAACTTCGGAACACTGATCGCAGTCATTTCGCCCGGTCAGACACTCTAAAGTTAGTTTTTAAGCACCAACTTCATCGTAAACAGCAGAAGAATGGCGTCAATACTTTCATTTAAGTAATTCTTTCGTCGCATGTTTCCACAAATGTATCCTTTATATCTCTTAATTAAGGAATGACCAGTTCTCGGCTGCGTAGGTATTTACACGAATTTACATTTAGGGCCATAAACAGCACGAACGACAAAAGTGGATCAAGGTTTACTTGCTTTGTTAGGTGATTTATGGTAAACGAATTTGGCAATTTATTGTGATAACACATACAAGTCAATGAATTGAATAGATAAAAGCTGCTCATACTCATACAAGTGGATACTTCTAACCATTGGTCAGTGCGACAGTAGAAGGCGTTTAATTATAATAGTAGTAGTATTGTGGGGGGACTGATGGGTCCGGCGAGTAGGCTTTAAAGGTATCGGTTCCTTGCTTATGGTCATAAGATTTAGGTTTCGGTATCGATATGCTCATGTTATATTTCTTTGCGGCCTGGTTTAGCTAGAATAGCAATAGGTTTGTTGATAAGTTCTATATCGTTGAGGCGGATTTATTTTTTTTTACAAACTTCTTTTTGGGTATTTCGCCTCAAACATTTTTGTCTTTAAAAAAGACAGAATTTCCTCACGTTTTTTATTACAGATTTATAAATAGTGCTCCTATTTCGCAATAAGAACGAATTATTTATCAAAAAGTAATCAAGAACTATGAGTATATGTTTCTCTGGTCTACTTCAGATTTTAGCATAGGTAACCATCTATGACTAAAATTAAATGAACATGAAGCAACACAATTATTTTGATTTAGTCAAATTAGTGCGCTTTCTTTAATTTTA
>NW_026018916.1:6488660-6492233 GCF_020466585.1 Dendroctonus ponderosae
AAATTCTGTCTTTTTTAAAGACAAGAATTTTTTGAGGCGAAATACCCAAAAAGAAGTTTGTAAAATAAAAAAAAATTAAAGAAAATTAGGTTTGTTGATATAACATATACCAAATGACAATCCAATTTGAGTAGGTGCTTGCTCGTTACATGTTTATGTATTCG
This sequence comes from Dendroctonus ponderosae, assembly GCF_020466585.1. Classification (NCBI taxonomy): domain Eukaryota; kingdom Metazoa; phylum Arthropoda; class Insecta; order Coleoptera; family Curculionidae; genus Dendroctonus; species Dendroctonus ponderosae. Next base: position 6,488,825 of record NW_026018916.1, read on the forward strand.
CGTCCCTATACAAATTTGTGCTCTTACTTATAAATAAACTGCTGTAAAAAAACTTTACATTTTATTACATCGCGAGAGCGTTGCGGTTTAATCCCGCCCGCGGCTTTAATTTTTTCGAACTCATGTGCAACCAAAAAATATTTAAGGTTTACATGAATACTAATAATGTAATTGTAAGTTGGACATCCTTTATTGTCATAAAATATCAATACAGTCAATAACAAAAAATATTCCTTCTTGCTGCAGCGTATCAACATGACTATGACTGTCTTGAAAGTAAGAATGTTTCCAGAACAACATCTTGCTTGCAATAACTTCCAATAAGAGATGAACTATACACTTGTTAGGCATTATTTGCAATTATTGCAAATTCGGCAAACAATGTTGATTCTTTACTGACAATGTTGAATGTTTCTTATCATCAAAGTTTCAAAAAACTGGCAAATAGCAGCTTTAAATTAGTCAATAAAATACTCGTTATGTGTTCTATCTTCCCAGAAGACTTAAAACGACGTTTCGAAAACAATTGGTTTCCCATTCTCATCAAATTGTCTTGGTTTAAGAACTAGTTCCTTTTCCCCGACACTATCGTTCATCAGACATTCCTCACTAGGACTGTTACCGTTTAATATATACAGCATAGAATTTGAAAACTGTTGATCAGATTCTACGTGTGTGTCACAATGATCTTTTAAATAAATTGATTCATTTTTAGGCCCTTCAGTGTACGATTGAAAATCATCTGAACGGCTTGAAAAACTGGAATCAGTAGGACTGTCAAAAGCGACAATATCCCGACTGTTCAAGTAGTGTTTAAAGTTTGTACTCAGCGATTTCGGGCTATCGGTTTTATTTGGTTTGAATTTTTCCTGGGAAGTAATGTTGTCATTTTTCAAAACGCCATCACTTTTTGATTTGAAAAGTCGTCCGCCTCCTGATCTAATTTCATCATTATTCGATTGCGGAGTACTTAGTGTGTTTTCTTTTAACATTTTACTTTCCAATGGTTCATAGACGGGTCGACTAATTGTCTCTTCTTGTAAATGTGGTAATGTAGGGCTTGATTTGGCGAGGTTGTTTATGTTGGTGCCAGATACCAAAAGAACGGGTTTTCTACTGCGAGGGGTCATCATGGTTTCCTAATTAACAAGTCATAATTAATTTTGCATGAAAGGAAGCAAGAACATAAAATGAAAAATATTTCACGACATAGAACGACAAAGCAATTAAAGTAGGAAAATTAACACACAAATGCAGTTTTAGCAGCAAGCAAATAAAACTGAAAATCACAACACGATGAAACAAATGTAAGAATATTTCATTGGCTTACCTGCATAGCTCTCGACATTCTTTGTGCAGACCTAGTAATGGGCGACATGCTCTTTCTACTATGCTCATCTGGAGTGAAAACATCACTTGCTCGACTTAGGAGACAAGCTGGAGTACTAGTCAAATAATTCCCGGGAAGTCCCGGCATTCCTATTTGTGAAGTTTTCAATAGAGCGTTTTGCTATACAGAGTGGTTCCTAATGAATATGTCATAGTCTAACTGAATATTCTAGATACGATTAGTCAAATATTGCTCGGGTATGGTAATACAGGACGTTGTTATTGCTTGATTGCTATTAAGGTAAAAGTATCCGATGAAAAAAGCCGTGTGTTATGGATAAACCAGCCCGTTTTCAGTCAATCATTTAAAGGTTGAACCTTTTTTTAGTGCGGATTGCAGAAAATCCATAAATAAACTTTACGCTTCCCACTCGCCACAGGGGTAATAAAAACTGCAACACTAAAAATCTTTATAATGAAAAGCCGCATCCACATCACTTTACCTTTGTTAAGAATCACAATTATTTAACWRMASRTTYAWTTACTTTTCTCGTCYAKTKACACAAAGWCARAKTTAGTWTACAGGACTMGTCAAAARGYCAYWKYWACRCRATGTKRYSTTTWTWAWTRGAACWAYCACRTTTWTTCTWCAGTTTTTTTTYTMKTYTATTTTAYWCAAWRAWWRAWTTRSTMTMCAGGATCTAAACCAAAATCGTGTMAAAMAKTCATTATCWRCAWCKYWAWSTTAMCTGTTTTGTAATWGGCTAAATTATTAAAYCAMRTWWWWWCTTCACTGTCATWWTTTTATTTTAWKYTACCCTGAATGCTTCAAAGTAAYWGAAACAAATACTTTAGCAACAACCACAACACTTTTATATAAACGTTTTTTTTCCAGTCGCTATTTCTGTACGMTTTACGAGGGCGGTCTCGCTTGGCTGACTCACCCTGTACTTCCAAATTKATTAGAAMATTTTTTTCACCGGCTTCAATACTGTCAAGATGTAAACGGCGCACACTTTGATCCCGTTTTAAAATAAAATTTCAAATTACTCCTTGGAATCAACCAAATTATCTTTTTTATAACTTTGTCTATTTTGCTTTCACCATTCCTGTTTGTGCCAAACTCGATGTCTTTAAAACGGTTTAATTTAAGTATGCAATGTGTCAAACGAATTTTGTTTAAAATGTCGAGTATTTAATTATTGTCTTTGCCGGTTAAGAAAAAGGAACTTCAATTTGCAGTAGCTTTATGACTGATCATGTATAAAAAATGTTTCTTTATGTCAAAAACTGGAGAGAACCTCTCAATTGTTGGTGTAATAATTTTGTTGGCTCTCTTAGCTTGGGAACTAATCCACCGTTTTCATGCATAAACGCGACCCTGTATAATTAGTTTCAACATAATAGCATACACGAGTAAAAAACAGATTAGAAAATTCTCGATTCCAGTAGGAAAAAAACTACTTAAAAAATTAAATGAAATAGTTTTTCACTCTTAACTCTTAGTGCCGGTGCACACGAGCGTTTTTTAACGGTGCGGTGACGCATATTTTTACGATAGATTTATTTCGACACAACGCAATTTTAGTGTAAGAATGGAGGTCGATTATGAACAACGGGTTTTGTTTGCGTTTTACGTATACAAATTTTACATTTACAAAAAGTCAAGAAATTATTCGGTTCATCCTATGTGAGTGCTCGTGCATTAAAAGGAGCATTTGCTCGCGATTTTGGGCATCTCAGGAACGACGAAGAAAAGCTTTTTAATTGCTTCCGTATGAGTCCCAAATCGTTTGATGAATTACACCTGAAACTCTTCAATTAACAATTCCAAATCGTAGTCAACCTCCGTAATTTTTAACGTTTTAACGTCGACGTTGCCGCCCGTGTGAACCGGCACATATAAGCTAATACACGGGCAGATTATCCGTACAGTTCAGATACGTAGAGATTTTTCGACAGATCCAGATCGGACGGATTAAATCTTTTCCTGTCCACTAATTAACATACCAAGCGCGAGTGCCGATTCTTCCAGTGGGATTGGAGGTATCAAATCCGTCCGTTAGTGGAGTGAAATCTT
>NW_026018916.1:6492640-6501857 GCF_020466585.1 Dendroctonus ponderosae
AATTGAAAATGTAAACATCACATAAAACATCATTGCGCTTGAACATATGGCCTAGTCTGTACATATACGGTCTGATTCTATATACCGTCTGTAACATCTATAATTCAAATACGAAGAATCACTTCATACAGTGGCAATTCATTTTCTTCGGCCCACCGTAGGCACAAATTAAATTAATCGACCGCCTATTTACTGGGTATTTTCTGACAAGCTTCGTCTTCGTAATCGAAGTAGTGATTTTCTCCTGTGACACTAGCTATTATCTCATCCTCATGTCACAGGAGAAAATCACCACTTCGATTACGAAGACGAAGCTATTCAGTAAATAGGCAGTCAATTAATTTAATTTGTGTCTACGTTGGGCCGAAGAAAATGAATTGCCACTGTATGAAGTGATTCATCGTATTTGAATTATAGATATGTTACAGACGGTATATAGAATCAGACCTTATATATACAGACTAGGCCATATGTTCAAGCGCAGTGATGTTTTATGTGATGTTTACATTTTCAATTCTTAACTGCAAAAATTGTGGTAAAAATAGTTTGTTCTTTGTTAAAGGCGACGCTAAATACGATACATTTCAGATATGAAGTTGCAAAAGTAAATCAGATGTAGTCATTAATAATATAAGCTCAAATTTAAAAATATAGGTTTTACGAACAACTGTATGAGCGAACAAAATAGGTTGCCCAGAACAGCCGGGGTTTAACTAAAAGGTACCTAATGATTAGTGTACACAGAACACATATGTCTGTTTCTCAGAATTTGCAGTATTTCACTAAGAAAGTGGTAGATCAATTTGCCTTTTTAACGTTGGTTTTAATTAGTTCGGTTTGTATCGTTTGTCTGTTTTTCTATAATTATGTATTTAATTGTTTTAATAACAACGTGTTTATAAAAAAAATCCCAGCGTGCATTCGATTTTTTATTTATTTGCCGCATTTTTCCCTATGGCTGCCGACGCCCTTCCAGTCTATAGTCTCTAGTCTACCCACTTTCTTCTCACTTTTTTTGCGTAGATTTTCTAAAACCACTATGATGCCAGCACAAGCAATAGCTATCCGTTCCTTGCATTTTAAACACTTAGTTTAACTAATCTGCTCTGCCATGACCAGATCTTTCAGTTCACTTGAAATACCACGCGCCAGATCAAGTCTGTCTGAAACGTAAGATTTCACTCTACTAACGGACGAATCTGATACCTCCAATCTCACTGGAAGAATCGGCACTCGTGCTTGGTATGTTAATTAGTGGACAGAAAAAGATTTAATTCGTCCGATCTGGATCTGTCGAATCAAATCTCTACGTATCTGAACTGTACGGATAATCTGCCCGTGTATGGGGCGCTATTAACGCACCGATATTTTTTCGAACTTGGCTCGCCACGTATCAGATATGACAGATATTTCGCTCGTGTATGGGGCGCTAATGTATTTGTGGGACGCGCGTTTATTGACGTCGCGTCACCGCACCGTTAAAAAAACGATCGTGTGTATCGGCACTTAGTACTCCCTACGGTAAACGAAATTCGCAGCGGGTATCCCTGGGTAAAAGAACCCAAACCTACCTAAATCTGAGTCACTTTTACTTCTAGAGCGTTTTACAGGTGTTCCCTGCGATCCCTTCAGTTTTTTGGGCGTAGTTTCGTCATCTGAACAACTGTCAAAATTATGACAAAAAAGTCGCGCCCTAGTGGGCGTTTTGTGTTGAATGGTAGGGCTCTAAAATGACATAGAGAAGCATGATGCATGCATGGAAAAAGCAACGTTACAAGCAAGTTTTCATTAATTTGCAAATTATTAACTCCATTTGATAATTATGAACAAGAACAGTTAATAACTTGCCGATCAGCCGTAATAAGCACAGACATCACAGATTAAGGCAATGAGTGGCAAACATGAGAAGCGATAGAAAATAAGCACACATACTACACTCACATTCAGTAATTCCTCACTACTGGCGTTCTTCAACTGCGATAAACCCGTTATTCGGGCATTTTTTAAAAGCTTTTTATGAAACATGTGCTTCTTGATGGAATCGCTGAAACTTTTATTCTTTGGTACCGAACTTCGGATAACTTGCAGTGGAGTGCCCTAAAAAAAACTGTAAGTTCCTAATCCTTATCTCGATCAATAATCTCTTTTTACATGGCCATTTTGTTTATTAAACTGCTTCACAAGTTTTCGCTTTCTGGAACTGTCCGGCAATCCCTGGATGTGGGCATACAACTGAGCTAGAGCAGAGTCAGTAACGTTCTCCTCATTTTCTTTGGCAGTTAATTCGTTATCAACGAATGTAAACACTGTATGTGCAGCACCTGAGAAAAAAAGCGTAACATTCTAATTTAATAAATGTGATGACATCTTACCTTTAACAGACTCATTAAGCAGGCTTTCCCGTTCATAATGACTTTTAAAATCCAGTAAAAGCTTTGATGGAATGTTGAATAATTTTGGAAATTTTGTAATCATAAATGCCACGATGCCAAACAGCATTTGTGAATCTCTGAGCAACACTTCAGGTGCTAATTTTCTCGGACACAATAAGTGAGGAGTAAAAAGTTTAGCTAAATTTTCCGATGACATTCGGTTTGATTCTTCTTGTAGAGTTACAAGGTGCAACAGCTCGAAGAGGTCTTGAAGGAGACATTTGTTTTCTTTAGGCAATAAAACAAAAAGCAGCTGTATAGTTTGAAGTATTTTCAATTCATGACTTGGTTCGTGCAGCCTGAAAAAAAAACCAGATATGATTTGCGGTAAAGTGAAAACTAAGCAATAAAATATTTATTTTGTAATAACTTACCTAAATGATTCTGCTATTTGACAGTATAAAGGAAATTGAATATCAGTTATAACTGGTTCTGGCAAATCAGCCAGAAATCCTTTTAACACAGAGGCACAATCATGGACCGTAAACACACTGTCCTCTAAATTTATTGCAATACCTTGCAAAAGACTTGTTTTTAATTCATTTTGCCTTTCGAGTGAACCAGTCCGCCTAAATATACCTTCTACAGTCAAATCTGCAATACAATTAGTGTTATTAACTACGATTTCGCACATAAAACCTTCGATAGTCTTACATACTTTTTTCAATCTTGAGAAAACATATTAATTGATGCACCTGGTCAAGAACTTCTTTAGATAAAATGGATCCCTCATGATGCTTATGTTTGGACTTTTTGCCAAAAGGTACTAGATTCCATTTCCGCAATTTACTTTTTTCATAAAAGCATTCACTTCTGCAACAATAAATTTATTTTTGGTGAATTAAGTGGCAAAATAGTTAAAATAAGTTATAATATATAAATATCACCAGTTTGTTGCAAAAAAGCTAACAAGGATTCACTAAAGCCCGTGTTCCATGCATCCGTTTATACGATGGTACGATGATACGAAAGTGTTTCTATTGGTTGGAGATCTATCAGTTCGTACGACGGCGGGCTATACTTACCTAACTAATAAAATAGTGAATTTCAACAATTTATGAACTGAACGTCTATAAAAAATCTCGTGTTCAGAATTAGCACTAAGTCAGCTCATAGCTCAATAAATTGTGGTGGAGAAAGTATCATGACATAAAAATAGATTTTACTGATTTCAGCTATTAAATACTGCTAAAATTACAGTTTATGATTTTAAATATGAATGTGTACATTGCTGTTTCTGTATGATAAATAATTGTATAAACACTAGTCTTACTTGCTATCACTCTAATGATTTGCATTCGTGGTCTAATAATTACCAATATTATTAGTATAATAACTATTTCGCCTATCTTACTGTTAGACCTATTTTTCCTTCTATAAGCCTTGAATATTAAAAAACGTATAGAGCACTTACTCCTCGGCAGTCATATCCAAGAGAAACGATAAATGCATTCTAACCAATACATGGAACTGTTCGTTGTGTTTCTTTTTAAACAGTTCCACAAAATGTTCATCATTTTTGTATTTATCGGAGCTAACCATTATTCACCGGCTATTGAACATAGAAAATCACTTTTCCTTGAGGTTAATTTCAAGTTCGTTACACGTTTTGATTGATTTGTTTCATGTAAGTCCATAGCCTTATTACTTATTATGCTGAAATCTAAAACACACAATTGATACACACTAACTACTATTTCACTGGACACTGAATAAAATCATAGATGAAAACCAGAATAAAATTAGACACACTTTTCTAAAAACTTGTCGTTAATAATTCTCCGTTTTCCATTTGAAACTTCAAAACAAAACACTTGTAGATGATAGATGACACTGACGGCAGCCTGTCTAGGGCACCGTAGCATGTATTCGAGTTGCAACTATGAACAGCCAAAAGATTTGATACTCTCTTTCCTTGTCTAAGCTTTGATCAATGAACAAGACCGGATAGAGATGATCGGCAACGACCAACCGGCATTTATGTTTAGAAGAAACAAGTAATCTTTTTTTTAACATTAAGTACTAATGTCTCGTATTTAATAATTGAAAGAATATTTCGATTTATTTACTTAATTTAATTAAGGACCCGGATCGAAATAACTGTTTCGTCCTGGTTTCGGTTCAAGGCAACATTTTGAATTTAGGTATATAAATAAATAAAAAAAGTAAAATTGTACTTATGATTTCTAGCGTTACCATTTTTGATGCAATTTCTTCATGACGTTTGTGATAATAATGATACTCAAAAAGTATTCGAAATTAAAATATTTATTTAGAAACAAGTATAAAAAATATATGCATGTAACCTTTAAATATATAACATTTAACGTGTGCAGTAGAATGCTTAAAATTATTACAATACATAACAAATAATAAAGATAATAAAACAATTACTATTCAAAGTATTACGCTAATAAATAAGAACGGAAGTGATGAGAGTCAGTGTTAGATTTGCAATCCTACAACAGAACTCAAGCAACATTTCTAGATAATTTTCATTAGCTCGGATTCTCATTGAAATATTTTTTTAAATCTCATAATTTTCAGTTCATTTTAAAAACAAAAATAAATTTTGGTTAATCATCTATAGCAAGAGCACGACCATTTATCTAACAATGTCTTTGTTCCGAATAAAGGACTAGATTGAATTTGATGACTTTCAACACTTTCGCGTTTTGGGTTCTCATTTTCTGGCACAATATATAATAGATTTTTGCGTCTATGAAGAAACGATAGCCATAGAAGTGGCGCAGATTACTAGAGTAGATTTGAGAGGGGTTATTGCACAGGCAAGTCACTTAATTAGTAAGAATCGTTTCTCTTGATCGGAGAAATTGTCGATTTATCAGCACGATGAAATTGCTAATTTTAATTGTTAAAGCCGAATAACTAAAACACTATCAAGTTTTCGCTCATATTTTATGTAAACAGTATATAAAATTTTCATAAAACTTCAAAAATAAAATCAAATAATACATATTCCATGAGAAAAAACGCTTTCATCTGTGCTGCAACATTTTAGCTGATAACTAAAAGTGATGAAGGTTTCGCTTATATTTTATGTAACCAGCATTTAAAATTTATATAAAAATTCAAAAATGTATGTATACCAGCCAGTCAATATTTTTATTATATGCGCATTTACTAGCTCTCTAAAGAAATAAGACCGGCGATTTCTCCTTCGTGAGAGATAAAATAGAAAACTAGATTTATGCCACTAATTCATTTTCCACAAGGGATTGAGACATAGAAAAACACCCCACTATCGCGCCTATTCTAGTAATGATATAAGTGTTTCTTACGTTGAATAACTAGATTTCCACAAAATGCCATATCGCCCATCCTCAAAAAGTTAACTTACACTGAAGTACGTAAAACCCTAATAAATAAAGTGTTCGAACTAAACCAAACTAACCAAAATCTTAACTTAATAAAATCTCCATTTACTATGAGGACTTGTTGTGCACTTTTTTATGCTTCAAAAGATAATCTTTTCTATTAAACGTTTTGTTACAAATATCACATTCAAAAGGCCGTTCGCCAGTATGAATGGCTCGAACATGTTTCATCAAATGATCATTCCTCGTAAACGCCATATCACAAAGTTGACAAGGAAATGGTCGGACGCCAGTATGTTTCCTCATGTGAACACCTAATCGGTTTTTACAGGAAAACTTAAAGTCGCATACTTCACAGTTAAACGGCTTTTCCCCTGTGTGTTTCCGCATGTGAATAGTCAATTGATATCTAAAATACATTTCTTTATCTATTTAACATAGCTCGCAGTCTACTCAAAGCGTACCTTTCTTTAAATTTCATATCACACTGATCACACTCATGAGGTTTATCACCAGTGTGGCTCATGTGATGTTTTTCCAGACTATATTTTCTATAAAATAGTTTCCCACATATATCACACATTAGATCTGGTTCTGGTCTAGGATTTTCATTAGGAAAATGGGATTTGATGTGCACATCTAGACCTGGTTTGTTGGTATACTTGTTTCCACACAACTCACAACTGAATGCCTTTTCGTTGATGTGCACCCGTTCCACATGACCATCCAGTAACTGAAAACAGGGGAAACGTTGTTTTTTCTAAAATATTGTTCTCTTGTCTGGACTGTTTTTGGGTACTTCATACTACATATGTATTTAGTTTTACAATATGAAAATTTTAATACATAAAAATTACAAAATAGTGTTAATTTAAAACGTCTTCTGAATAGTGGCAATAACTTCTTGATAAAATACTTCGCCAATACTAATCCAATTCTACGTGAGTTTTCTAATAGGCTTTTATTCGAATGAATCGAAAATTGCCATTTTTCGATCAGAAGCGATTATCATAAAGAATCACTTTTCTTTACCGTTCATTTGTTTTACTTTTACGCACATGTGCGTTAAAACGTGACAATTTAAAAAATGACATTGACATCAGCTTTAACTTATGAAGTTGATGCCTTTTATTTTTTGCTATTCTTATTTATTATAATTTATGATTCGTGTTGTTTTTCATTCAAATAAAAATGTTGTTCGATACGAGGACGAAAATCCGTTTTTCGAACTCTTGACGGATTGACACCCTCGACTTCGCCTCGGATATCCAACACCGTCCTTATTCGACCACGACACTTTGCGCCCCTGTATCGAAAACTACCATTATATCCAGAACAATCCATTTATTGGTTGGTCTAAATATTCTAAACTTATGTATATCAACAGAAGTTTAATTAGTCGAACATAAATACCTTTTGATCAAGAAATCGTTTCCCACAGCTGGTACATGCGAAAGGCTTCTCCTTCTTGGAATGAATTTCTTGATGTTTTTTCAATTTCGACTTTCTATTGAAAAACTTTCCACATTCGCAAGCAAACGGTTTCGACATTGGAGCCCCAGTTACGTGGGCATTTAAATGTTTCTCATAACTATTTTTATATTTGAACTTAAGGTTGCAAAATTCACAAGAGTAATGTGAATTTTGAATATTATGTACAGGGACGTGTCTGTCCAAAGCCCATTTGGTTGTGAACTTATGTCCACAGGTCTCACACTTCACTTGAGTTTCTAATAAATCCTTAGAACTGAATTTTCTGTTTTTCGTTGAACCCCTTAAATTCCTTGTTTTTGTTCCCCGTGACCTTACTTGTCCATATTTACTCTTAGATTCAATTACGGAAATGTCTGCATTATATTCGTTCTCTGTTTTCACATCGAAATCATTAGAATCTGAGTCAAAATTATCACTATTATCACGTAAAACATCGGCAATCAAGTTTTGACTTTCTTCTTTAACAGCAATGAAGTCTGAGCCATATTTCATGGCGTGTCGCAAAAAATCAGAAATATCTATAGGATTATTGGACTGATTCATACTGCAATAAGCCTGTAACTCTACTTCCGTTTTCATACAATTAATTGAGAAGCTGTAGAACTCTTCTAAATTTCTGTAGCACTGACGACAAATCATGGGATCTTTAGTGAGAAGCAAATCTACTTTAGGAAGGCACAAATGTATGAGGTTTTCCAAATAACCTGGATCATCTGGCATGTTGAGTGGTATACGCGCGTCAGCAGTTATTTCGTTAAAACAAGTTCGACATATTTTCTCAGTAAAATCTCTGGGTAAAACCTTCAATTGGAAGTTATCATTTTTGTCTTTTGAACTATTGAAATGCTTCGAGTTATCTTGGTCCAAATCATCACTAGAAACTTTGCTTTCAATTAAGGTAACTTGGTGCAAAGTGCTTAATGCCTCTTCATTATCTTCCAAGAGATGTGCCATTTTGTTATTATTTTAAATAATACTGTACGCACCAGCTATTTAAATATATTATTAAATTTATATTTCTTCAGGCTGTAAAAACAGGTGTAAATTAGAATTAGCCGAACAAACGTACCGATTACCGATTACTAATAATTAACTCTGTAATTAAAGTGAAATCCGGTTTGTTGATATTTTGCTCTCAGTTCCATGACGTCAACACTGTCATACAGTGTTGCCAGGACAAGCGGAAGTTTAAGCTCTGGTTTAAGTTAATTTCTATACATGTGCTTTTACTTTTTATTTTAAGCAATTTTCTAGTACGAAACTAAGTAGGTATTTGCATGTTTTRGCAAAAGTAACCTATTGAATTATTATGTACCTATTGAAATTAAATATAATAATAATATAAAAATATTAAGGCCCGTTTGCACCGTTGAAAATAAGCTTGGCTTTGCCATTAAGATCAGCTTTAAAATTAAATTGGGTTGCACGACATTATAAACCAGGCTTACAGCATTCAAAGCTCGGCTTAAATTAAGCGATAACAAACAAAAACAAAAACAATGGTCGCATTCAGCAGACAAAATCGATGAGTTAGCGATAATTCTAACGTAAAGATAAATACAATGAATACATTTATTCATTGAATCATGGCAGCAAACGATCATAATTCCACATATGGCAAATAGATCAACTTGACTCCGGCTTAACGAAGCCATTAGTACGGTGCAAGCCGTTTACTTTAAAGCCGAGCTTAATTTTTAAGGTTGGTTTATGTAAGCTTAGCTTTCATATAAAACGGTGCAAACGACCCTTAATAACTGATTTACATGAAAAGGAATGTTAGTGCTCTGGTTAGTGATTATTTCATCCATAGCAACGCCATAGGGCAAAAAAGGTATCAATAAACGGTAATTCGATCATTTTCAAAAAAACTTACAGCGAATATTTCCTTCGTATGATAATCTGTCCGTTTGAAGTGTGCAATTATCGAAAAATTACAGCGGTAATTGCACA
>NW_026018916.1:6501937-6503364 GCF_020466585.1 Dendroctonus ponderosae
CCCTAATCTATACCCATGATGCAATAAATACATACATGATACAATGTATTCATTGTATCATGATCTATACTTATGTACATATACACTATTTACTCTGAGCGCGTGACTAATTTAATACTCAATACTCAGTTCTTTCAGTTGTCTTGATCTATAAGCCTTGTTCTATGATCTATGACTCAGTTAACCTATCTTTTAAGAGCAACAGCAGACTACAAGGTTGCTTGACCAGTTTTCAAGTTTTTATTAGTTTGTTGTTTGTTAAAACCATGTCTGTGCCCCATATTGTTGAGAAAACATGCTGCACTCCTGAGACAATAGCAGAAAAGCTTAAGGTTTTATGTTTACATGGGTACCGACAGAATGGCGATGTCTTCCGAGCAAAAACCGGTTCATTCCGTAAAATAGTACACAAGTGGGCCCAATTCACCTACATTACAGCACCGCATAAAGTAATATTAGTAGATAATCTGGATGCCCTAAGCGACCCTGACATTGGACAGTCGAAGGATGAAGGTGAATAATTTTCTTCGTAGTGGATAACTGTGGATGGTAATGGACCTATTGATTAATATTTTCACAGAACAGTATGGTTGGTTTTTCAATCGAGATGATAAAACGTATAGGGGAATTCGTGAAGGAGGTCCAGCAATTGGCTTTGAGGAGTCTGTAGATCTCGTTGAAGACATTTTCGAGAAAGAAGGGCCATTTGATGGGGTTTTGGGCTTTTCCCAAGGAGCCTGCTTTTTGGGACTGTTATGCGACTTGCAACACAGAGGATGTATGTATGTAATTCACCCATCATAATCTCAAGTTTGTGGAGATAAAGTAAAAAGTAATCAAAAACTGAAAGAAATAATGCAGAAGGGCAGTCTAAAACGCGTATTTTACCCCCAAAAACATTTCATAATGCGTGATTGTGTCACACATAGTCGTCCATTGCTGGACATAAGCCTTTCTTAGATATCTTCTTTTGTCCGCGCTACATTAATCCAATTCTGATGGAGGTCTGCTCTCCTACGATGTTCTTGGACCTTGTGGATCGAGTTCATTGATTAAAAACTTTCAGTTATCCCATTTGTGTAAAGGAATAGTGAAGTTAATTTTCATGCTTGAACCCATTAACTTTGGCCATTCGAGGTACCTATAAAAAAATTTAGAAAAGCAGAAGAACTAGTTTGTACCACCAAAAACATATATTTTTTCGCTTAGAACTTTGTTTTATATTTCAGTAACTAAAAATATTAAATTTAATTTTGCAATCATGGCAAGTGGGTTTAAATCTCAATGTTGGCCCCATCTGAAATACTATTCTGACAGGATGAGTTTGCCAAGCTTACATATATTTGGGGAAACGGATAAGGTTATTCCAACAGGTATTCTGGAAAATATTCTTATATATTCTTGTCGTACAGGAAAACGATTTTTCA
>NW_026018916.1:6504176-6524285 GCF_020466585.1 Dendroctonus ponderosae
GAACATAAGTATAGCCTCAGAAAAATAACGAAAATGGTACAGCATTAGCACAGCATGCACAACAGAAGTTGCATAATTTTGATTTTGATAACAAAAATACTGATTAACGAGAGGAATTATAATAAGAGAAGAGTCCATGAAATGATACAGATGAAAAAACATAACAATGCTATGAATTTCAGATCGATACCGACAATCTTAGCTCAGTATATCATACATTAATTAAATGAAATAAACATAGAATATTGACTAACACCTGGTATATTGAAGAATTTTGCAAACCAAAAATAATATTCTCAGAATGCAAAGAAAAATAGCTGAAAGTAAAAGAAATGAATATAAACATTATTTTATTCGCTTTGTGTCCGATAATGGACAAAATTAATACTCCAAATGCATGCCAGGGCTTAAAGCAGCAACAACGCTACACATGTAAGTAAAAATATTTAAGTATCTGAACGAAGAATTCTAGTCTCTTCCCAAATTTGATTGTCCTGACTAATCACCTGTTAGGCCTAATTAATTTTAGAATGTTGTAAAGTATTGCTATTGTGATGTATTTTAATGTGTGATATGATGAGGCTGTTGACGAACGGTGGTTGTTTTTTAAATTAATGAATTTTTTTTTAACTATGTGTTATTTTAGAAAAACTGATGATGGTGGAAAAATACACCGAAACGTATTTTGATTGATAAATAGAGACAAGAAATGGCTGACACCCAGGAATGAATTTTGATTTGGAATTGAAACACAGTCAGGAAAGTATGTACAATAAAAAATTAACAAAATTATTATTTAAATTAAATTTAAATTATTGTTTAAATCTTTGTTACCTTTATTAAATACTCAAAGATATATTTATAGATACTCAAAAAAACTTTTTTCATTAAAAGCTACCCAAAAATGTTTTAAATCTCTTCGTTTTTCTTTTCCGTTTGAAACCATCAACACATTTTGGGAAGTGTTGCAGCAGACAAATTTTCACGGACTTTAAAAACTCTCTTACCAATACTATTTCGTCCCGGGCCTACCCATAGAGTAAGTAATTTTTAGTACTTATTTTACTTTCTCTATGGGCCTACCCTTAGATATAGATATAGATAAAGACAAGTAGGGGACTCTCAGTAGGGTGAGATATAGCCACAGAATATACCCCCAGGGGGATATTTTGTGGATTTAGCTGGCGTTTCAGAGGTGTTCTGTGGCGTTTTGGTTGGAGCTGCTACTTGAGAAGTCGCGGATAGAGTTCGCCACAAGCATCACCACAGAAGATCCCTAATTAGCGTCATCTGCGTCATTAGTGACATTTAATGTTGCGCTGTGTCCTGTAAAATGGCGTCGTTTTTCCGATTTCCATTTTTACCCCAAGTCTAATTGCGAAATAATAGAATAAACATTGAATGCGTGAAGGTGCAGTGTATTAGTGGAGCCGAAAAGAAGCCATAAATACATACCATGGAGGCTGTGAAAGCCTTCAATGCGGAGGTAAATTTGTTTTTGACACTGAACGCAAACGATTTGGACCATTGATTATTTTCCGGAGAAATAAAAATTAAATCCATATTTCCCTAGCTTTACTCCTAATAGGAGTATGCAAGCTTCTAAGCTATTTTCTAACTGTTTAAAACGGCCCGAAGGTACTTAAGCCGACAGGATTGAGTATTTTAGGAATTTGTAACCTAACCTTTTAGAGATGTCCAGCCATCATGTAATGTTTAAAAGAAACGTGCCCAAACTGAGTAAATTATATCAAATAGCAAATTTTAATCACATGTTATATCAATATGATGGCCAATCACATGATATATCTGAGTTTTTACAGGAAAATAATTTGATATTAAATTATAAATATCTATGACATAAACATAGGCCAAGATCTTTATGAAAGACCTATATGAAAATATATGAGGTATCTATTTAGTTATGTGGGGAGAACATTGGGAAGTTAGATTTAGAAGATAATTTGAAAATACAACATTCAAGAAATTTCAATTTTACATTCAATTTTTTCGACATTCAACACATTTTCAACTTCTTTTTAACAGAAATCTTGCTCTGGATCATCAAATGAAATTGAATCTTTATTTAGATACAACTAAAAACTTCGGTTTCGAAAAATGTTCAAAGATATGTTATACATTTTAATTAATTGCAACTGTTATTAAGAAAATGTAGTATATTAATGTGAATTTAAGCAATATTTTGCAAATACCCTAGTTCATAAGTTATTATGTCTTACCAATACTCTTCAAACATTTTAATGTAGAACATACTATGAAATTGCATGAACTTAAAATTGCATTTTCGGGTATTAGTCTTACTATTTTGAATAAAACGTGTAAGAACGTACATACGTATTAAAAATATAGAGAATGGTCCAATTTTATACGATACTCTAAGGACATAATCTACATGCAAGAACAGAAATGTAATATACAGGATGGTTCAAAATTGTCAACTATAGAAAGGGACCACTCTTAAAACTGCACTCCTTCAACAAATGCTTGTTATTTTATTTCTTAAAAACAGGTAAAATACGAAACGGTATCCATGTTAAGCCTCACAGGCTTAATAAATCTAGAAATAAACCATTTACAAAAACTTGCTAGGGACGTGTATACAACTTGAACAAATTAAATCTTTTTATAAGGTAACTTTGAGGAAGCATTTAATGAAACTACGTAATATTCAAGTAAAAAAGAACGTCTTCAGACTTTTTGGAAGTCAATACTTTTCCAGGAAAGTCATTAGAGTCATTCCAAATTTCCAATACATGTGCATGACCAAATCCACCGACTTTTTTAATGAGTCTTATTACGTTTAAGATTTTGATGAAATGACCATTGAACTTCGCTCCTATGCGCTAATTTTCGTTAGAAATAAAATGTGTATTTACTTGTTCTAAAAGTGTAAAAATTAGTGCATTTGAGCGATGTTCAATAGTAGTTTCCTAAAAATTTAGTGTAAAACTGTAAAGTAATACAACTCATTAAAAAAGTAGGTTGATTTGTAATTAAAAACAAAATTGAATTGAAGTGACACAGTTTTTTCGGGTATTCGAGTAAAAATATGCCCTTAAAGTCTGACATATAAAAATAGGACCATCATGGAAAAGAATAGTTTATTTAGACTGAATAAACTGTTCGCAATATTTATATATAGTTGAGTGTAAATGTTTAATCAAAATGTCGCGTTTAATTTCTCAACATCCTATGATGTTTTTTATTACTGGGACGTTAGCAAATTCTGTGATCTAATTTCTTTAAGAAGCTGCAATCCTGACCGAGATGAGCCCGATATCGTTTCCATAAACCAAAAATGAACATCCTGAAAAATATTCTCAAACTCTAGTATTGAAAAAACAGTAAAATATCCACATGCCTACAGAAAAATACTGAATTACAATTACTGTACTTCTCCGTGCCATTTTTTGTCATTATATATTTTTTCTTGAATTATCTTCTTAAATTTATTTGTAGTGATTATATTAATAAAAGTGCAACAGAGGTAAAAACCTCCTTTCCAAAAATGTCGACTGGAAATTGCGAAAAAACAGCCACCCTGCCTTAACACTCAGCACTGCAAATAATTAGAAAATTGTCAAAATGTTGCATTAAAAAAATAAAATAAATGGCGATAAAAGAAAGGAAATATGTGCAATAAAAAATTTATAGAAAGAAATCAGAAGTTATTTTTATCAATAGAAAGAAAATAAAATAAAAATGCGCAAAAAACATTGCGTCCGAAAATTAGATAAGCTAAGTATACTTACCTAAAGTGAAAGTAAGAGATTTATTTCAACTATAACTATGTATAATCATATCAAAATTAATATTAGGATTGTTTGAATTATATCTATTAATTTACCAGAAAATGTAAAAAACACCAAATTGTTTATAAAAGATTTCATGTTCGGCAAATTTATGACATTGAATTGATAGAACTCTAAAATGCGAATTTGGAAGTACATACATTTAGGATTTTGCATGTGTATAGTAATGATTAATGGTAGTAAAACCTTACTATATCTTAATACGTATCAACTTACGTGTTTGCTTATACATACAGTTGACCTTTAAGACTTGACTATTTTCTTTATTTAAGCATCTATCTTCTGCTTTCTATCGTTCAAAAACAGGTGCTCCCATTTGAAAAAAAATGATGGTCGTAAATAATTTTTGGACCACCCTGTTTAAATAAATTTGATATAAGAAAATTGCCATTTTCCGAAAAACAGTTCGCTGAATTTTAAATGCATTTAGACATTACTTCTGGGATTCACTGCATAATGAAAATTTATTTAAATTATTTTAATTTTACTGGTGTGAACAACTCTATGGAATTCGTTCATCTGATACTAATGGTGGAGGTATCGAATCCATTTTCATTTCTGCATCATTATTAAATTAGAAACAAATTTTTTGAAAGGTCAACATTTATTCGTTAAATACGGTACCATTACAAATATTTAAAATAATATGTCTACTTTAATCAACTAAATTAATTGAATATTAGTTTATTCTTGCATTTTGATGTTCGATACGAACGTCTAACTCTATATCAAAAACTACAATTTTTACATATCCTGTCTATGTAATTGTATGCCAATTAAATACAGCCTTTTAAAATATCTGTTAGTTTGTTATGTACCCTCAGTTCCGAAGTGTTCTAAATGCAGTTCTGAAATACTCAATTTAGATCTTTTATCCTAACAGCGGCTTAATTGCGGCTATCAGTGCATGGTACTCGCGAAAAAATGAAAAAGTATAAGCTGTGTTCCTAACACTTTATTTTCAAATAGGTTTAAGCACAGAATAATTGAAAAACGAGGAAAAATTAAAACTCAAATTTGATTTTAGTTAGGGTAGTTTATAAAAAAAAATTATTTTTTTCTTTAAATGTTCACTAACAATAAATAAAATAATCCCTATTTTTTCGATGTCAATAGCAATGAAGGATAATTAAAACTACCTTTTGTATACAATATTAAGCATTTTAACAGAATATCAACTACAATACATTCTATGTATTTCTATCTTATTGATTCTTTTTGAACGACTGTGAAAGTATTTGATTTAATGGTGTTGTTTGTTTTACGGCATTGAAAAGCTGTAAAGTGATGTAAAATAATTTGTTGTTTATGCTAACGGGATATTTGAAAATTAGTAAAAAAATTGCAAAAGCTTTACTTATTAAGTACCAGCCATTTTTTATCCCGCATTGTTATGTTCCCATATACATATATGTATGTACTCACTATTAAAATTTGTGAACATGTTTTGAACGGATTTAGGAATGATTCATTTAAATATATAAGCACTTTAGTGTTTTGAATAAATCTGAGGATAAAAATTCATATACATTTTTGAAGTACCGGATGATTTTGTTCTTATGTCTTTAATAATTCATTGCCGAAATACTAAACTGATCAAGCTGTTATTAATTTATTTCAAATTGCGATTTTTTTTAAACTAAAGCTAGGTTGTCACTTACGCAATTCGGTACAGCAACTGTCGAATTGCATACAATTTTCACCCCCATACAGGTTCACTTTAGGCATTTTTTTAAGCGATTTTGTATTGCGCAATAAATTTTATCTAATAGAACGCGTTCTATTTTCGTGCAATTCTTCAGATGTAACTTTAGTGTTTTTGGTGACATTTTTTTAAGTTGTACTATTGATGTGAGTCCGATATTGGACCTTTTTATAATTTGATAGTGAGGTAATTTGAAATTCAGTTATAACCGGAAATAAACAATATCTCTGTTTAGTGTTTATTTTTGGAGGATATTTCAAGATAAGCAAGTTTTGTTGAATTAATTGAGCTGATGCAACTTTGCGTGCAAACCCAGAAAAGTAGCCGTTCGCACCAGAGATAACGTTTTAGAAAACCGTGTAAAAAAAATACGCTTCCGGTCATACCGGAAGTAGGTATCAACGTGCTTATTTTAAATGAAACACCCTGTATATTAATACATTTGGATGCTATTCAACACTTTAAACATATTTCATTGAATATAGGATAGTATAAAACATTTCAATTTACATATCCTATACCTAAGGCAGAACCAAAGTGAAAAAAATTCCTGCTGATTTTTTCTATAAGAATTTTTAATTTTTCCTATAAGAAATTTTGGGTTATTTAATTCGAGTTAGATTTTAGTGTCCGAAAATTCCAATAAAGGGAATTTTTCGCGGCCTAAGTGGACCAATAACTTTTTGAGTTAGGAAAAATTTTCTGGCGAAAATACTAAATTTTTCGTAACTCCAAAAATTGTTGGTTCGTTTAAGTCGCGAAAATAATAATTAGAGTTGAAGTTCGTTCACACGGGGACATTAATGTCGTCCATAACACTGTCATTCGCAGCAAGAAGCCATATGAAACATTAAATTGACAATATTTTGAACTTAAAACGCTTTTGTGACAGTCACAACAACATACGAACTTACCTTTATTTTTAAGATAAATTCATGAAAATTGGAGTTTATGATTTTATATCAATAGTCACCAAAAATCCATTAAAGTGAGTTCTTTTCAACAAGAGATGCGACTCAATTTAACTAGCACAAATTTTCTGATGTGAAAAGTTAATAAGTATTCTAGTTTCTACATCTGCCATTTTTGACAGAAAATTTCAAATATATATATCAAACATGGTGAGACTTAGTTATACATGAAATATATTTAGAATAACGAATAGGGGAAAAATAATAGGGTGTTACATTTAAAATAAGCAAGTTGTTACGGAMGTGTATGCATCTTAAAAATATTTTAAATCGCTTTCCCTCAATTTTTCCTAATTTTAGATTGCCGTGGTTCYCGGTGGGACACCCTGTATATGTAAAATTTTCKAKTCAATTTTTATACATTTWTTTCGCGCGATTAATAAWAATACTTGTTTTAATTTCGATGATGCAATCACATTTCGATTCAGTTGAACATTTTTATCAATTGCAACTTTTTGCAAAATTGCAATTTTAACAATTTAATTTGGTTATTCTCACCAAAGTCTGTAAAATTTAACTCCTTCTGTTCTATTTGTTCTTGTCAAAGTAAATATTTACAATTTAAAGATCGTTCACATTATGATATTAATGTCGTGACGTGAATCACGCAACAATGTYATTGTCTGAACAGTTAAATGTCTCTTTCGAACGGTTAAAAATCAAATGCGGCTGTCTATATCCATCCGTATCGTATGAATCTGATGAACACCATCTAAACCGGAAAGTAAACCCTCCATTTCTTATTTTTTACTATTATTTATTTTTTTATTTTTTATTTTAATTATTTTTACGAAAATCCATTATTACATATTTTTGGAGTTTTACAAAGGATCACAAATATTTAAAATTAGTATCCTATAACCTTTGAGCTCAACAGTTTTCGGAGGATTTCATTTGAATAAACTTCAGTTCGTTCTACAAAATAATAATTATAATATTTTATGCTTACAAATCGAGCGTACCAGATCTGATAAAGTATTAAAAGCTTATATAAATCCTTTCTAGTTTTATTTAGCAAATGTTATCCTAGACAAGCGGTGGAGAGAGGTGGTTCAAGCAGCCAAGACCCACCCAGGGTTGTAGTGCTACAGTTTATTATCATTTCTAGTTTTATATGTTGCATTTGTGAATTTACGCATCGAACAACAGGTGCTAAATGAGGATGTATTTTCTGATCGTATTCCAAAGGGATACTGTTGAGTTATGGTTTAGTTATTCGTAAATACTAGAATATTATATTTAAGCTATTTATTATTCTGTTCCTACAACCAACGTTTTTGTTACAGCTTTCAGCTTTATATGAAGTGAAGCCTCCAATATCAAAAGCCAAAATGACTGCCCTAACTAGAGGAGCTATAAAAGCTATTAAGTTCTACAAACATGTGGTCCAGAGTGTAGAAAAATTCATTCTCAAATGTAAGCCAGAATACAAAGTACCTGGTCTTTATGTGATCGATTCGATAGTGAGACAGTCTAGACACCAGTTTGGTGCTGAGAAAGATGTTTTTGCACCCAGATTTTCGAAGAGTTTGCAGCAGACTTTTGTCAACTTATTTAAATGTCCCCCTGAAGATAAGGTAAGAGTCTGATTTTGGCGCCTAACATTAAAATATTGCTATAGATTTACAAGAACATATATATCTAACACATTTGAATTTTACAGAGCAAAATTATCAGAGTGTTAAATTTGTGGCAAAAGAATCAAGTATTTGCCCCTGAAGTGATTCAGCCTTTGTTTGACTTGGCTGATCCAAATAATCCGATACATCAGCAAATACAGCAGCAAAGCACACCTATTCAGCAAACGAATGGAGCGCAGTCCCAAGTCGCAAAAGGTTGGTACAGTAGATGTTATGCAATTTGAAGGTTTTTGCAATGTGCCAATAATATTTATCAGAATTGATCAGGATTTCGAAAAACATTATTTTAACTAGAGCAAAGAGGACATATCGGTTTTTTATAAGGAGTTTAATAAAAATGACGGGGGACTTGATATACAAAACAGCTGATTTAGGAAAAGAAATAGCGCTTGTATTTATTTATTTGTTTCACTTTCGGTTGAACTCGGTTAACAACGAATTACATAATATTTGTCCAAGAATTGGATACAGAAACAATTGTTTATCATCTACTTTGCAACTGTATGTCAAAAGTTGGTTTATTGCATTGAAACGGTAAAAAATATATTTAATTTAAATCAGTAACTTGGTGCATTCATATAAAGGTAAATTTTGGATGCTATCAAACATCGCAACATATTTATAACAATTGTAGAATTATAATTGTTTCAGTTGGAAGTATTTTTTAATTTTAATTACTATTTATTTTATAATTTATTGTTTGAATAAATTCAAAAACTTTCAATATAGACAAGAATCATTTTATGGTAATTATTATTGATTATTGATGTTTGGCCCAATTTTCTTCAATCATACAATTGTATTCAATATAATTGGTATCTAATTTAGTTATTTCGAAACTAGAAAGTCATAGAATTCAAAAAGTATTCATATAAGATTTACAACCTGAATGAGACTATTTACCTTTCGTTTTGGGACTATATTTGTATGAAAAGCTACGCATAAAATTGTTCAAAATTCGAAATGACATTTTGGAATTATTTAGTAAAAGTGGAATATTTTATATTGTTCTCACCGATTCACATGTCATACCCTAATCAAAAAGGTAAGTTTAAATTTGGATCTGCTTATAATGGAATTGCTTGATATGGGGCTCTACTAAAGGTAAGTCACTAGTTTACAAAATATGGACAACATGTATCTTCTTCTTTATTAGTGATTGGTGATTACCAATCATTATTAAAATGTTTCAATCTTGATATGATATTCACCAATAATACCAGATAATTAAATACAAATGATTATTGCTAAATTATTTTTTAATTGCATGTTGTCTATATTCGATTATGAAACTTAACCTCAAGTTTAAATATCTATGTGTTTATAAAAAATACTCATTTAATGGCAATTTTTTTAAATTTTATTTGAGGGTAGGTTCTGTACTCGTCTTGGTTTAAACAGTTTTGATATCGTCAATGAGAATCGAGAATTCTGAGAAAATAATGAGCATTTTTGGCACATTGCGATGCGCATGCCACTGTCTAAATAAGTTGTTCATGATAGGTTCTCCTGCTCTACAAAGAACACCCACCAAAGTCAACCAGCCTACATCATCGGAGACACCTGCAGCTAATTTGGTTAGTTTTTGGTATAACTGTAGATATCAGTACGCAACCGAGGGATAAAATGCTACCGAAGAAGACATTGGATATTTAAATGGAAAATGTATAGTGGGTGAATTTCGATTAAAAAGTAATTTCAATTTGGTTCAAGTTATGTAAAAAGATATGTTGTACTCACTTTTATTTTTGCAAGTCATTGTTTTGTGAAGAACGTAGTCATTTTCCTTTTAAATTCCACATGACTTTTGTATAACTTTATTCCTAATATTATAATGTATTAAATGCGGATTAATTAAGTTAATTGCTCAATGTTTTCCATATTATCTTGCAATTCCGCCTTGCTGATGGCTGTAATGTGATTTATAGTTAAAAGCTGGATAGAGGCGAGGATGTCAATCAATTATGTAATTGGGGCAGCACTTCGCTAATATTAATTCGTTTTGTAAAATGTCTATTTAAAAATCGAAGGGAAACGGAAAGAATAATTTAAAATTATTTTGTAATTCAATACCAAACTATGGCGAAAATCCGTTCAGTTGTGAACATATTTTGACATTGTGCTTATATGTATTTATTTATTTATTTATTCATTTATTTGTTGCAAAATTGATTTGACGATTTTTTCTGATATTGCACATATAGTTTCACACTTCCTAGATTCAATAATAATTTTAATTAAAAAAGTCTTGCCAGCAGAGTGAAGACAAAGATTACAATCTTAATTTTGATTCTATTGTGTATTACAGTGTTCAAATTATTTTAGATCAAAAGTTTCTATAAACGTATGCTCGTGAATGAATATCTGTGCTTCGTACATGCATCGAAATTTTTTTAGTATTGTTAAATTTATGAAAAACCCCATGCTATAAAAAACTTGTCACTCTTTGTTAAAACATTTGTCCCGTTAAGTGAAGTAAAGTGAGTTAATTTTTTTTAAAACAAGTACATTCAAAAATGCACCTTTTAATAAAAAGTGATAATTTATGAGATTTTAAGCTTGCTTCTTAAGATTGAAAGAATAGAAATCTCAACGCCCAAATTACTTTCGGAACGAAGCGTTTAAGTGTACAAGTTTTTATAAACTTTACTGATTATTTAACTTCAGTGTGATTCAATTGTTCGAGTTTGTGATGAAAATCCGACCATTTTGTATCGTTAAAACACATTGCGGATTCGAATGATCTCCTCATGTTCTCTGTCAAATATAACATTTTTGAATATGTTTAACGTGGTATATGGTAAAATATGAAAATTTCGAAAACTGTGATATTACAATAGTTGGATGAATAGAAAATTTATAATTACTTCTAAAATTAATTATATACAGGGTGAGTCAGTGTCGACAATCATTTGACTTTTTAACGTTTCGGTTTTAGAAAATTTATCTTCTTAAATTTTCATTATCATTATTACTCCAAATTGAAGGTTGAATCAGATATTCTTGTTTGGAGTCTTCAAAGGCTATTGTGTTTTACTTTCTCGTTATTAAACGTCCAATATCGAAAACATCTCATAATTATGTGCATTTAGCAAATACTAAAACGTGAATCCAATGCCTATCCAAACCCGCTCTACAATATGCTAAAAAGATCTTGGAATCTTTGAATTTTAGAATAATAAGTAAACTCGTTAAATGCAAAAAAAATTCGGCGAGACGCGAAGGAAAATATATTTAAATGTTGGTCATTGGATTGGCATGATATTGACTCGATTCACTATTACTTTATCACAAGATATTTAATTTGTTTTAAAGAATTGTTCGAGTTTAATCTTAATTTATTCGCCGGTATAAATTATTTTTTTTTCTGCACTATTCTCCTTCAAGCTCTTTTTCATGATTCATCATTACTAAAATTGTGCTGAATTTAGTGGGCGTAATGTGCTTATACTGACTTTATAGTGATTATACTGCCACTACATTGAACTTTTCCTCACAACCCATCCAATGTATATTGGAGACTGTTCTTGTATACATTTGGTTCTATGTAAGATTTAAAATTCCTAAACACCCATTAACCGATAATATTCTTTAAAATGCGCTTCAAATTACACTTTTTGAACTAAAATTTTTAATAGTAAACTAAGAATAATTTGCAATTCCGTTAATACGTTGTCAAATATATCTTACTAAATTAACGCTTAACAGTAATAGCACGAGAACATTAAATATTATATTTAGATTATATTTTTAGAATATGAAGTACATCCTAAAACCTAATACTGGAAATAACACATTATAAGCATATTATGCACATCAAAATATACTTAATTTAGATGTTCATCAATCGCGTCGTCATTCTTCATCACTAGGTGCTTCTCTTGGTTGTTGATAATATTTATTAAATTCGAAATATCATTGGTAAATCGTTTCCGGATTCTCGAATATATTTGAGTAGAACCGCCTAAAACAGATAAAATAATATTGAATTGTTATTTATTTACATTGCAAGAAAAAGGTGTGGTGCATTTTCAAGTTCAAGCGATGATAAGAACCATATAGTTCACAATTCGCGGTGATTTCTAATAATTATGAAACATTATTTGGACAACTGTAAAATAAACATGAAGTGAACAACTCGACAGCAAGTGCATTCTAAATGAGCTTGAAAACTTATCCATAAGATACAATTGTCTGTTTATAGTTCCTTCTATATTATGTTACCAATTTGAGCTTCTGAAGCATATTCGGATTAAAATTACTTTACCTCTCATGTAATATTATATAAATTCATTCACTTTATAAGGTATCTACGATATGAATGAACTGTTGTAAAATTGACGCTGTATTGTTTCTCTTGAGTTTTCAGGTTTTTTCATTTATCCGTTGATCTAAACAACTTGAACTGATACCCAACCAAATATTTTTTATTGTATATCTTGGGTTTAAAGCTAAAAGTGACCAAGTCCAAAATTGCCGTTTTTGTGTTTGTCGAAGTAATTTAAAAAACTAAAATATTTGCCTGCAAAAACTGACGAAGTCCCGATATTTTAGACTTGGTCAGTTTTAGCTTTAAGCCCACAATCTGAATAATGGATCAGAGAGTTTTCGAAATAGACCTGTTAACTGAATGTAAGAAGTTAACAGGAAGTTTAGTTGTATGTGATCTGAAGCAAAACTTAGTTGAACTATTTATTTCGGTTATTTTCAAAAACACGCACTTTGAAATGCCAAACGGTTATCCTGACGTATATGCCCACTTAACTTTAAAAATATTAAATCTTTTATGTCGAATATCTAACAGGCAAACTAAATCCTTTAACTATTGGTGTCTCCATGTGTAAAACTTGTTTTCGTTTGGATTTCTGTCTGACGTTTTCTTGAATCTTAGGCAGACATTTTCAAAACCGAAATTTGAGTAGGAATATCAGTGGAGCCAAAACCATTTTCCCACATTGCAAAAACTGTTAATTGTCTTTTTTTAACTATCTGTCTTTAAATTCGTTTTACCGACTTAAAACAAATTGAGGCTATTATGAGTTTTGTCGATATAAAACTTGAGTAAGTTTTATGAGTTATGAGGATTGTCGATTTAATCTTATTATTTCAAGTTGGTCAAATCATTTCCCTAATAAACTCATTACTACTTGATAATTAACATTAAAAAGTAATCCTTGTTTATGTTTTACGTAAATTCACGCAATTTGCCGATTGAAATTTCATCGGCAAGATGTAGATGCTTCATAATTTTTATTTTGATTTAAATAATTGCAATGGAAAAAACTACCAGTTCGTTATTACACAGAGTAACGAATTTGCAAGACGCTCACTTTTAGATCCGATAATATTCAGCCGAGTCGAAAATGTGTGTCTAGTTCTCAGAATTGTGAGTTATTGTTATTATAACCGGGTTGTGAAATATTATTCGAGTTGTTATACGATTTTATTCTTCGTCTTATAATACCAATTATTTTATGAAATCTCAACTGTTCCTATGGTCTTCAGTAAATGTAATAAATTTGACCAACCTGCTACTTTTAGCTACTTTTACCAAATTTTTTGTATTCTCCATGTATTTGCTATCAGTTGCCAAAAGAAAAAGCAGCCAAAGGAGTTGGAATCATTCTTTTAATATTTAGAATCTTCTGTTCATTGCATTTTATACTATAATATTTTAATTATCAAGTGCGAATATTTTGAAATCGATGCGAGTATTATTACATAACAAACTTATTATTATATAACAAACGTATACTTTTTAAACTTTGACAAAAATATTTCTACCTTTGAAACTGAAGTTTAAATTAGACTAATCTCATAATCATGCGTATCCTAAATGCAACTTTCACCTGAAAAATTATTGAACTATGAAATATTTTAATATGAGTTAGTTAACTTACACGGTTTATTTAATTGTTTTGTATAATTATAAGGCAAGTAATGTTAACTTGAAACTATTTTGTTGACTATGTAAAGTAGTGTTTGTTGTATATTATGTGTTTAAGTATAAGATAATTGAGCAACTTATTTAGACATGGCATTGAAACCTATTTATTTTATGGCATGCGTATATTACACATAAACATTTACAAATGTCTGCATAACATTTAATTATTTGCAGAACCTAACCGATCCAGTGTTGCAACAACTGCAGCATCTTCAACGTTTGCTATCCAAAGGAGCGGACGCTGCTACGGTCAGGGCTGAGCAAGTGCATTTCGACAAAAAACTTCTCGACTTTGATTATGGCGATGATGAGGAAGAAGTAAATCCCAGTCCAAGACCGACCCAGTCCGGTTCATCATCTGCCGACCCAGTAGCTAGGTTGGTCGAAGATACTGAATATATGCTGAATATTTTTGTTCATTTGAAACTATTTTCAGCCTTCTGACTAATCCAGAAGTGCTGAGGCAACTTCAGACACTGCAAAGCACATTGGCAGGCGCTGTGAACCCACCGTCTGTAGAATCAGAGAATGACCGAATGAAGAAATTACATGAAATGAAGCTGCAAGAAGATGAATTTGATAAACGTTTAGCTCAAACTGTGCCTGTAAGAATCGATGTTTATTTGCGATTTTTACATATTTACGAAAACCGCAAACAATTTATTAATTTTTTGCAGAACCTACCTTTCGCAGCCGAGTGTGACTTCAAGTTAAGTTCAACGACGAGTATGATCGGGGGGCTTCATTTCATTGCACCTCAACCAGAGATCCAAATAGGACAAGGATACGAAATCCAGAATGATACTAATACATTTTATGGTAGTCAGCCTGTCACCAATGAAGTTGAAGTAACTTTGTTATTTGAGCTGTGAAAATGGTATATTTAATCTAATATTTTTAATTTTACAGGTAATCAACTTGGATCATGATGATTCACATTCAGAAGATGAACGATACAAACGGAAAAGAAGCCGTTCACGATCACGCGATAGAGGCAGAGAAAAAGACAGACGACGAAGAACGAGAAGTAGATCTAGATCTAGGTAAAGTAGAAAAATTTAAAAATATATCGAATCTAGTGTCTTTGCAATTATCTTTTATGTTATGTATATATATTGTTTTGTTATAGGGGTAGAAGGCATAGGTCTAAATCTAAAGATAGGAAAGAAAAGGAGAAGCGCGAAAAGCAAAAGGAAACAGAAAAGGACAAGGAGCGAAAAAAAAGAGGGTTACCTGCTATGAAAAGCAACAATTTGAGCGGCAAGTTAAATCAAATGTAGTTGTAATTGGTTATATGACTTTTGCATGGGTTTTCAGTGTGCAGCACTACTTTGTGGGTGGGGCATCTTTCCAAATTAGTTCACCAAGATGATCTGTCAAATACCTTCGGCGAATTTGGTGATATTGTGAGTATCGATTTAATATCACCTCGAGGATGTGCGTTTATTGTTATGCATCGGAGGCAAGACGCAGCAAGATGTCTTGCAAAATTGAAAAACTATAATCTACATGGAAAAGCCATAACGGTAAGTAGTCGATATTTTAGAGCGATTAATTCAAGTCATTCGTCCGCGGTCGTACGAACTAACATATCTCCAACCAAAGAGACACTTTCGTATCATCGTACCATCGTATAAACGGATGCGTGGGACACGGGCTTAAGCAGTTAGACCTATTTTTTTCAAAAGTTAAATGTATTGTTAATTAATTGCAATTCTCATCTTTCTATTAGATTGCTTGGGCTCCTGGAAAGGGAGTGAAAGGCAAAGATCTAAAGGATTATTGGGAAGGTGATTTAGGAGTGTCTTATATCCCATATAACAAACTTAGGCCAGACATGGATTTGGAAGCTTTGGAAGACGGTGGTATGGAGCTAATTTATAACTTGTTTATCTGTTCTTTTGTTTAACTTATGATCACTCTTTTCAGGTATGATCGATGAAGATTCTATGCCTGATTGGATGAAGATGAAAGTTGAAGAAAGTGCAAAGAAGAAAGTTGCAGATTTGACACCATTTTTAATGGGAGGTAACAGTTATAAAATTGAAAGTGTTGTAATCTGGTTTAACCGTGCTTTATCTTGTTTTAGCTGGTGACACATCTAATCATTCAACAATCGATACCAGCCAGCCTCCTCCACTCCCACCTTCTAGTCTCATGCAACCCCCAATGCTCTCTATGGTAAATCCGTTTCAAATGAATAACCGATTTTTGAGCATGATTCCTAACATGGCAAACTTGGCTAATTTGCCATTGGGAGTGCCGCCACCCAATATGGCACCTCCTTCTATAATGTCTAATTTGGGATTAGGAGTCGGGTCGCCTTTTCAAGGTTAGTCATACAAATGAAAAATGTTAAAATTGATGTTTCAAATAACTTAAATTGTTTTATATATTTTGGTCTGTCATTTTAGGACCTCCCGGGTTTATTCCGCCTGGAATGCCGCCTCCACAGCAGCAAGAGCAAAAGCCAAATGCACAACCTTCCTCAGATGTAAAACTGCGTAATCTGAGCGAGTCTTTAATGAACTTGACGGGGCAACCGTTGGGTTTACCACCTCAACTTCCAACGCATCTTCCGCCTCCGCCTTTGCATTCGCTTATGGACGATAGTATGGACGTTGAAATGGAAGATGCAGGTATGATAGGTTTATACACATTCTAATAACGCAATTATAATTTGAGTATAAATTATGCAATTAAGAAGATCGCCGACTAATCTTATCAACGTAAAATCAAGTCAAATTACTTACCATTTGTCATTTTATGAAACTTGACGCTCTTCTCCAAAAAACACTCGTGAAGTTTATTTGTGGTATTCGGAACGCTATTGTTAGAAGTATACTCCGACATGAGCCGCATGTAATAGTTTCTATAAATATAACAAATAGCTTTAAATAAACATAAAAAACTAATTTTTAGACAAATACAATTTTATTGTATTGTAGGTAACCATAATAAATTTTGTAAATAAAGAAATAAAACACAAAAACTTTATTCATTCACGCACTGATTATAGGCTAGTGCAAATATTTGAAAAAAAATCCGCCCGTATAGCAGTCAAATCGATTTTTTTGTTTATTCATTTAGTTTGAATAAATCCATTATCATCCTAAAATTGGTTCTAAGTATTGGTTACTCCAAAAAACCTGCTTGATAGCTGTGTTTTTCTAATTAGGGCTGCTGACTGGCTTCAATCAATTCTAACTGATTACCACTTCAATATACACTTTATTACAAAAAAAAATATGTCGTTTGATTGGATTTTCTTCAGTGTGCCCACACCTGCTTCCTTTCAATTCTAACTGATTCCCATCACTGTGTGATTTAATACTGATTGAGTTTTAAATTTTGGAAACACCGTGGCGGGGAAATGTGGGTGACAATCTATGACTCGACAATAGCCCAATCCATATCCAGTAGCCTCAAGTTTTACTTTTTGTAATTTTAGTACATCCGGACTTGAACAAACCGCCACCAAATATTGCATTGAGCGATCAGCTTCAAGCTGCACTGAATGTCCCTTTTATTAGAGACAACAGGCGAGATGACTCTCGCTTCTCACCTTCCAGGAGAGATGGACGAGATAACAAGAGAGATCGCAGCAATGAAAGAGGTCGGAGGAGGAGTAGGAGCAGGGAACGAGATCAAAACAGGTAATGTTAAATAGAAAGAAATATTAACGAGATGCAGCGAATATTAAAGTTCCGTGGGTGTTCCCATATGTTGCCGGTATCCGGAAGATTCTGAACTAATTTTTTTAATACATATTTAAAATATATGTTTTTATTGGATTCTTTTTCATTAGAGACCGGGATAGAAATGGAGCACGTGATCGCGAGCGTCGAGATAGAGACAGGGATTTCAGCAGAGGCGGCCGAGATAGAGATCGCCGTGGGGGCGACAGAGATCGTGTTAATAGGTAAATCTCCTTTGAGAAGTTTGTATATATTTAGGGCTGTGATGTTAATTTTGCGATTTTGCTTAATTTATTTCAGATGGGGTGCAGTAGATCGCAGAGATGACCGAGGTTCGTCGGATCGTCGAGATAGTGGTTATGATCGCCGCGCAGGTCCTCTTGGTCGACGTGATACAAATGATAGACGAGACGATTCTTTTGAGAGGAGAGATGCGGCTCGATCTACTGAACGGAGAGATTCTGTTGATACGCGAGAGAAAAATGACAGATCAAAAACACTTAATGACCGACTTAAAGAAATGGCTGGTATGCTTTTCTTATTTTTTATATTTATTTATTTTATGTATTTATACTATTATCGATTAAGAATGCAACTAAACTATTAATTTAGGTATTAACTTCGATAACGCGGCGGATCAAAGCGAACGGAAAGCTTCTCCCCGAAATCTAGGAGCTTCCGAGGCAAAAGCTGATTCTCCAAAGGAAGGAGGATTACGTTTTGAACCACCTGTTAGTGGTAAGGAATCTTTTAATACTCGCTTTGCGCCACAAGCTAAATATTTTGTTTAAAACACACATTTTTGGTACTAGTAACCTGAGAAACCACTATGATTTACTCTATTTTTCTATTGAGAAACACTGCATCTCTGAACTTATGGTACAAAAATTTCTAACATAGAACATCTTAATTTACTGTTCCTGTAAGGTCATTCATAATCGTTCAGATTGTAAATATAGTTTTCTGATGGCTTTTGCCAAATACGGAGCAAGCAATCTATTAAAAACGAAAACCTGGCTTTTTGCCATTTTTGGTCTTTATTCCACTCAGTATTTACCATACCCTTTATTAAGGTGGCAAGGGCCTTTATTAAGGGAGCTCAATCAAAAAATGAAATTCTAAAGCATTGAATTCTGCTCAACTGATTTCTTCGTCATTTGAAAGTCGAAAGTAATAGAACGGCAATTACCATAAATGAAATCACCATAATGAGGTGAATTACATAGAAAACAAATCAAAGCATTAGATTTGACGAAAAAATTAAAAAAATTGCTACAATTTCATACCACATATTTGATGAATTTATAATTTTATTATTAATGTAATTGAGTCTCTTTCGCCAATGACTGTGCTAGTCGCTTTTAATGGGTAAGGCGAAATGCAACATAATGTATGATTACGTTTTTGAGCTGAACTCAGGAACGATAGAAATTCAACCGATATTTAGTCAAACAGCAATGTGCTTACTATATTACTTATTTTGTTTGCATCGGAGTAATAAAGCTTTTCTTAGTTTCAGAAGACATTTTTTCAAGTTTACCACCTGAGACCGGACGAGAAGATAGATCATCCACGGATTTAGTACGAAATCCAAGTCCGCCCGATAATAAATCAGCTGATTTAAATAACGAAGGAGTACCTCAAGGCAATAATGAATCATCAGTTACTCCATGCAATGAAAATGAAGATAGTCTACAGTTATTGACCTCGTCAAGAGGAATTGAGTTGGGTTCTGATTTGCAAGATTCCAAGCAATTTGGTCGAGAAAGATATGAAACTGGTGGTTCTAAAGAATTCGGCTTTGGCGGACCGAGATCATTTGATGGGGATGGATTAGGCTCTTTCGGCGCTTTTGGACCTGAAGGACCGGACTCCTTTAGGCCTGACGGTCCGTGTCATTTTGCACCTGATAAACCTCCATTTAGAGGTGAGACTGCAAACAAATAATTTAAATCAATTTTTTAATTATATAATTATTGGTTCAAGGTCCTTCGTTTGGAGATGAAGGGTTTGGAATTCCTCCTGATCGAATTGACGGATTTAGTTCTAATTTTCCACCACCCGGATATGAAGGACCTCCAGAAAGATTTATCAGAGGTGGTAGAAGGGGTCGAGGACGAGGTACTTTTACTGGACTATTATGTTCTAAATAGTTTTATCTTTCTCTCCATATAATTTATCTATAATAGTTGATTGATTGATTCTTATATCAGTAAATCTCTTCATTTTAGTCATTTGAGTGGCTTACTTGCAGAGCACGTACAATTGTTCTATATTGCTAAATGTAACAAATTATTAATTATAATTAAAATAAA
>NW_026018916.1:6524302-6527810 GCF_020466585.1 Dendroctonus ponderosae
ATTTGTTCAGGTCGTGGAAGAGGAAGAGATGGTCCAGAATTTTTCCCTCGTGACGATTTTGGTCCCCCTGTAATGGATGAAGGTTATGGCCCACCAATGCGCGAAGAATTCGGACCTCCACTGAGAAGCGATTATGGCCCGCCGATGAGAGATGATTTTGGTCCGCCTATTCGAGACGATTTTGGTCCGCCAATTCGAGACGATTTTGGTCCACCGATGAGAGACGATTTTGGGCCACCAATGAGAGACGATTTTGGGTCGAGAGGTATGCGAATGCGTGGAAGAGGATTTTTTGGTCGCGGTAATGGCCCGAGAGGCAGAGGAGGTGAGCGGCTTGTTGATTGCTTAAAACAATGTTACAAACTGCAAAAAATATTACAACCATATTCCTAATTATTTATCAATTCTTTAGTATAGGC
Source organism: Dendroctonus ponderosae (assembly GCF_020466585.1). Classification (NCBI taxonomy): domain Eukaryota; kingdom Metazoa; phylum Arthropoda; class Insecta; order Coleoptera; family Curculionidae; genus Dendroctonus; species Dendroctonus ponderosae. The sequence continues at coordinate 6,524,722 of NW_026018916.1, forward strand.
ATACCACCTGAATAATAATCCTAGTTCAATTTGATCTGAATTTCAAATAGAGCTGATACTTTTTTACGATTAACATTAATGTTAGTTCATTTCATCAGGTTTCTTATTACGACTTGATAAAGTATAAATTCAGTACCAAATGTACTACGGAACGTAATTCAAAGTTATTGATACATTTTTACTAGGGCTCGGAATCAAACTCGAATAATTCGAGTATTCGAATATTCGAATATTCAAAAAGCGAATAATTATGTGTAGTCATAACTCGAATAATCGAATACTCGAATACACCAACATTATCAAACTCACAAGGTGCAAATATCTTTATATGCACTTTGTATACTTTTATAAAATAAATGATTCATATTCTACAAGCATTTAAGCAAATACCCATATATTTACAAGCAAATGAAAATAATCATATTTACTCTCCTGCAAATGAATGTAAAATTACGTCTCTATGTTCTGGTGATACGCGTTATCAACTTTTGCGCGGTGTTACAATTAATGTGCCGACAAAGGCACTTTTTTATCCGTTGTGGCTAGTTGCCAAAAATGATATGAGATAACGATTTTTCTTCTTGGAAAACGGTGAACGGAAAACGAACACTCGAATATCTAACGAATATTGGAATACTCGAATATTCGTATACTCGATTATTCGAATATTTGTTAGATATTCGAGTATTCGAATAATTTTACTATTGAAATAAACCACTAAACGAATATTCGAATATCAGATTTTAAAAAATTCCGAGCCCTAATTTTTACCAATAATCGCAAAAAAACTAAATATAAGAAATATTTATGACACAAAAAAACTGTTGTATTTTAAGAACAGAAAATACTTGCCTGTAAGACATTAGTCGAAATTAAATTGTCGATTTAGAAACTTGCGGCTATAAAAATCATACACATGGGGTGCAAATATTACAAAATCTCTATCTAACCGACAAGGTGATATTTCTAAATTAATGTAATTTACTAATCCAGAATTCTTTTAAACTTTGAGCTTAAATGCGTCGTAGGTGTCAGCTTTGGTCCTAAACTCCGGTAACTAATTTGCGCTCCGGTAACTAAAAGAGCATTTCTTATCAAATTGTGGTAAAAGACGCAAGTAAATTCAGTCGATTCAAAGATCAAACATTTGATTCAAAATAGCCAAATAGAAGTTTGTAAGTTTAAGTACCTCCACTCCCAATGAGTTCACTCATTAACGGGTTTTAATTTTATTTTCGACGCAAAAAAGTTCCTATAAATGAAATAAGTACCAAGGATAGTTTTTTACAGATAGGAACTTTTCCGTTTTTATATTTAACAAATACTTAAATCTCGTAAAATCTTAAAGCTTCAATTTCTTGCTGAACCTTTTCCGTTTGTTGAACGTCTTCGTTTCACAATTTTTCCCTCAACAGCTTCGTAATACGATACATTTTAATTATTAAAATCTGTCAAGCCCCAAAACCGCTTTAAAATATTCTTTATCATATTTTTTCATACGAGCAGTCCGATAACTGCGCAAGCAATCTTTGTTTTGGAAAATTTTTACAGCTACGATATTTCCGGTTTGAGTACAATTTCTTTTACCTGAATTTCGTTCAATTTTTCCCACTTTTTGGATGTATGATTCCTCAATATTTTATCCATTGCAGTTCGTATCTCCGTCCTCTGAAGGCGAATATTGTTCTATAATCCTGATTCTTTTTCGATTTTTTTAAATCATTAGTTTCAATTTCTTCTTCACTATCTGAACTAAATGTTCTTGTTTTGTTCTGAAATGATTGAAATAATTTCGAAAATTTAATATTAAATTTTAAGTTTTATATTAATTAAATTCAACAAACGCAATTGCCACAAAAAATGAGGTTAACTTGTTAAATATTAAATTCCTTGATTTAAATATAAATGTAGTTAGACCACTTTCAAACTACACGGTTCACTTATTGAACTGATTCTGCAAACGTGTCCAGAATTATCATATTTGCATGGAATATAAGCGACCTGAAATTCTTTATGTACTGATAAATAGTGTGATAAATAGCAGAGTCTGTTAAACAGGTGTTTTATAAAGGTGGAATTTGTTTTTTACCAACTGCAAGCATATTTGTGATGTGCTTGCAAATTTTAAAATCTCCATAGTAGACGTAGGACGGATTTTGTTTATCATGTGAAATATTTTTGATTATTTGATATTGTTGTTTTTTATTAAATTAAAACTATATCTGAACACCGTTAATATTGCAGCAGCGTCGTTCCGAGAGGGTCCATCTGGATTCAACGCCGATTTTGATGGAGGTCCACCTGAGTTCTTCAGGGGAGGCCCTAGGGGACGCCCATTTGTTGATCCTTTCCACCATCGTGGAAGAGGTCGTGGTTTTAGAGGAGGGCGAGGACGGCATGAGTTTGCAGATGGTCCTCCTCCAGATTTTTTCAATGGACCCCCAGGAACACATTTTGAAAGTGGTCCTCCATATGAGGATGCTCCTCCGTTTGGAGAAGTACGAACTCAATCTGCGGACTTCGGGAGCGAGCCTGATGGACGCAAGGATCGAAGTACACGGAAGGAAAGACTTTCCCGGTGGGAAGGTGAGCCGGAACAAGGGGAAGTTAACCAGAATGTTGAGACATTGCCTGCTTGCCCAGATGGTAAGTTATTGCGCCAATATTTATTAGAAAGGTTTTTTCGAATGCTTCGAGATTTAGTCTTGGATTCATAATTCTTGCGACATACAAAATCTACTTGGTAACTTCGAAGACTGGTTTAATGTTTTAGCAAAAAAATCACAGAAATGCACGCGGTAGCGGACGCGAGTTGCAGATCGTGTTATGGTGTGTACAGACCTAAAGGTACGGTTTCTGTGGTGCGACTGCGACTGCGACTCGCGGCTGAAACCTAAAAGCAACGAAATATTAACATGCATCGAATGGTTCTTGAGAAACTTCGAAAAAAGCAGCGTCATGTTCAAGTGGAGTTTGAAACTCAAAAAAAATTACGCAAATCTAAAACTTCTTGAATTCAAGCCTTTTTTGAGAAAACTGCCAACATTTCCCCATCCATGGTTTACTTTCTAAAAAGGCCATTTATTTCT
>NW_026018916.1:6528809-6532384 GCF_020466585.1 Dendroctonus ponderosae
TCCAACGATGCCAAAACGAATTCTGTGGCTCGAATGGTTCTTGAGAAACTTCGAATAAAGGCCATTTAGTTATCTCTGGAATGATGTAAAAACGAACGTTCTTGCTCATTTTGCTTCCGAGAAACATGCAAACCGGGACGGAAAACATGAAATTTTTCAATAATCTTGCGCCACCCTTGCACAAAACGACGATCATTTTTCTAATTTTATAGAATACTGTATTTTTATTCATACCCCCCCCCCTGACTTTAAAGCTGGATCCGCCCCTGCATTAACCTTTCCTTGGAGTTATTAATTTAACAGAACTTCTAGGTGGTGGCACTCCTTTGCGTGACGAAATAGACGACTGTGGACAGGAAATTGATTTTCCCGCAACTCAAGCTGCTGATGAGAAAGTCGACCCCATTCCTGATCAAGAGGTGTTACTTTCAGACTCCGCAGGTGGAGAGATTGCCGAGAACCTTCCCGTAGAATGAAGAACAGGCAAACCAAGAATTAGTTTATAAGTGGTACATCATAGTTCTAATAAATAATTTAACTTGCTTTGTTTTTGAAGTCATCAAATTATGATTAAAAGTAATGGTTTGCAACCGAGATAGATGTGACATAGAAGGCGAGTGAATTTGTTTTAGTTATTGTCGAGGTCTGGTGATCGCCTTTTACCATTTGTAATCTTTTTGATTTAGTGTATAATAATAATTATTTAGACCTCCACCTTCACCTTTAAGAATATATACCATTTTAATTCGAAGGGAGCTTATTTCTGTAGTAGGTGTACTTACTACTGTGTCAAAAAAATATTGGTACGTCAATCTATTGTTAAAGTATCTAGTTTTAGGAAGAGGCCAGCTCCTGTCTGTAGAGGTAATATATACTTTTGTTGAGAGCAGGGTATCATTGTTACATTGTGCATTATTTTGATCTATTTTCCTGACTGCGGGTAATTATTATATTCTTTTCTTTCCTAGGTTTTGGTCAGTGTGAAATAAAAAAAAAATTATATTGTTTATTCCATAACGTTTCGGCGAGACTGATGAGAGAAACATCGCCATGATCCGATTTAAAATTCATTCAAACTCATAATTGGGAAATATTAGCTTCTTTTAGGTCTTTGCTGTCTTGAAACCTCAAATTTGTTCATTTGAGCTCATAGAACAAATTTGAATTTCACACTGACCCAGAATGGAAAATAATATGATAACAATTGTGCATTATGCCTTTTCAAGATCTAACATTTAAATGCAATCGAAGTATATTGGGACACGTCAGAATGGAACAAAAGATTCACCTGTTTGGGTTTTATGGGATTATTTTAATAAATTTCAGTCCAATCTTAGTTTAACGTAGTTAAGGTTAACCTAATTAAATGGTGTAAATAGGGGTGCAAACAATTGCAATTGATATAATTCCATAGACGCCGAAAACGTTTTCAATATTTCCTATTGAATTAAAATTTACTTACACAAATTTTACATTCAAAATGGCACGAACATGAGTTTCAAGCGATAAAAGAAAGATCTTTCGGTTATATTAACGAGTGGTGGTAGCTTTTATGCAATAATTCAATCACATTCAGAACTTAATAATTGAACGTTTGTATTTCACTACCTAATTTTTTATTTTGAAGAAGCACTCACCATTTAACGTCATTCCAATGTTGATAATCGGCAATATTTGTGAAATGACCTTTAATACTGTGAAAGATTTTACATATCAATTCTTGTTTTCTTGTTCATGTAAATTTGTTTCGTAGATTCAAGATAAACAATATTTATTTTGTTTTCGATATTTATGCAAATAGGCATAAACGATGTATATACCAATTTGATCATTCAATAAATATCGCAAATTTCATCAAAAGTTGGCCAGTTTTGTTGCTGCAAATAATCTTAACATATTTCCTTATATTATTTTAAAACGTATATATCTAAAATCAAAACCTGTTTACTTGTCATGCTGTATTTCGAAAATTAAAGCATTTCCTCTGTAGATTTTTATAACATTACCATCCTAAAATAAGTTTTTATGAAAAAGATGTTTTGAACTTTATTTCAGGGAACACCCAATTTTATCTTGACAAATTTATACGCTAACGTAACGCTAAACTCCTGCTCAAGATATTTGCTCGCTACCTCCTTAAACATTCTGCTCTCCTGATACAAATTGAAACTTTTCGTGTGCCAACAAAAATTACACCAATAGAGAGCATCTGCATCTGACAGGTAAGGACTCTGGTAGGAATCTTCATTGTAGATGAGGCGATATACAGTGTGACGAAGTGGAAGATATCAGTAAGCAATTTACATATACATGCGGGCTTGCAGGAAGAGCACTTCTACTTAAAATAAACATATACCTTTAAAGAAGTTGGTCGCTTGAGAGCCTAGGTATTTAGAGAAGTATTAATAAGACTCCAAAAGCTTACAAATAAATTTATTAAGTCTACATTTTGTATTAGATAAGATATTATTCCCTATCAAACCATTTTGCCTTGTTTGGAGCTTTTAGGGCGTTGCTTATAGTTTTCGTATAGTTATTAACCAGTTCCGAGAAATTATCCTTCTGGTTCTTTTTATTTACTTTTTGTCGCGGTTGTTTTGTGAAGTCTTTCTTTCGTTCGCTCAGGCTCTTCTTAGACAATTTCTTGATCTTTTTCTCATTTTTTATTGTCTCGTAGTGCAACTTGGCCTGCTGACTGAGATTGTACCTGCTTCTCATTTTCTGAATTACTCCGTGCTTCGCTGTAATTCCCGCATAGGTTTGCACATCTTCGTCACCATTGGCATAAGAACCAGGCTGATCTTTTTCTACTGCAGTTGGGTCAAAATCAGTAGATTTGGGGTTTTTAAGTCGAGACTTTTCTTGTCGCTTTAATTTCGCCTTTAGGGCTGACTTGCTTTCAATACTAAAGCATATTATGGGTCTGTGAGTCACGGAAAATATATTTGGGTTGTTGTTTAAAGACCGCAAAGCTGCTAGCGCATGCTCGTGCCTTGTGAATGCAACAAAACCAAACTGTTTTGATTGGCCAACACCCTGCGCATTTACGTTCCGCATGTCTCGCATGATGCGGGCTTCCCGTACCACAGCTTCGTTTCCAGCATGCTTTTGAAACAAGGCTTTTAGCTTCTTATCGTCCCACGTTGCGGGCAAGTTATGAACAACTAACCTTTCGCGAGAGACAAAAGTATTTAAATTTCGCAACATTTGGGTTTTATATTGCTCAATTTGAAGTCGCTTCGCCATGTCTGCCGCTGATACTCCTTCAGCTGCTTTCGATCCCGCTAGTATCACTAGAAAAGGAAAATACTTATTAGTAGCGTTATGTAGTCGTTATATTGAACTTCGTTATCATCCAAAACAGTTAGTTAATTTTTAGACTAAAAAATTATACAGGGTTATTCACGCTATACGGCACGGACGTTTGCGGGTAGCCCGTTTGTTTTTTGCAAACTATTATTTGATGAATCCACAGACGCCTAAAGGGTGCACATTTTAAAAATATTTTTGTAATGTACAGAGTGTCCCAAAAGCCCTAAAAGTATCAAAGTTGTGTTTTTCTAAATGAAATACCC
>NW_026018916.1:6532818-6542667 GCF_020466585.1 Dendroctonus ponderosae
TATTTTGGACGATCTGTAAAGAAAAAGCCTTGGCGCAGTAAAAAATGAGTGCTTCCGTGACCGGTTTGCCCCGAAATATGCTGCGGAATGCAGAAAGTTACTGGAGGGGTGTAATATGTTGAACATACATAAGCAGCTAATGAAACTTTAGAATAAGAAAGCCCATTTTTCTTCCTCTAACAGCAGACGAGTTTCTGAGAAATTAGTTTTCAAAATTCCCTTTACAAAATACACTTTGTGCAAGCAAATGCAACTGTCCAATCAACTATAGGAGGACATGGTCGATAATGGGATATAAAATTATTTCAAATTTATTGCAGAATTCAGGAATGAAGAGAAAATGCTTGCGTGTTATTCGAAGAAATGAAACATCCTGCACACTTCAAAATAATTTTAGCATTTTTATCTGCCGGACGCGAAAACGAGGACTAATTGGTGAAGCTTATAAAGCTCGATAAAGCTACTAATTTTGAACTTGTAAACTGAAGTAAAAGCTGTTCAATTCCTCATTTTGAATAAAGAAATAGATTGTAGAAGCGTAGTTTACATATTGTAATTGTACATGATGTGATTCTTACCTCCTTCCTTGACCAAATACAAGTGCCTGGAATCATGTGGGGTACTTTTCTGCTTATTTTGCTGATTCTGCTTTTGCCTTAACTCATTGCGATCTATTGCCGGATGACAATCCAAAATATTGCCCAATAAAGTTAGTTCGGTTCCAGCGGCCAATGCTTTATCTGCATCTTCTTTGTTCGTGAATTTTACAAAAGCAGTTCCTTTAGAGTGTTCCGTCGGTTTGTCTACACAAATAAGGGCATAATACAGATGTCCAAATTGCAACATGCATTCTTTCAGGTCCTCGTTGGTTGCATGGAATGGAACATTTTTTATAAATATCGTTTTGCCTTCATTGACATCATGGGATTCAAAAGGTTTTAGTCGTGATGGAGTTTCGAGAATCTGCTCAGATTCGTCCTCTTCTGACGCATCTGAATCATTTTCTTCTGACGAAGAAACCGGGTCTGAGAGCTCTTCATCTTTGATTTCAATGGTGTCACTGGCTTCCATTTTAACATCTTCGTCTGGTTCCGTCTTTACTTCCAGCTTTTTATATGTTGTTTCTTTCACATACTTGTCTTTAGCCTGTGCAAAGTCAACGGTAATATTCCGGCCCAGAAACGGATGATTGTGGGTATGATGTTGAGCCTTTTTTGCAAACTGGACTAGACTGAATTGGACGAACGCACAACCAACTAATTTACCATCAGGTCTTTTTAATATATCAACTCCTACGACCTCCCCATGTTGCCCAAAGTGTTCTCGAATATTCGATTCCGTTGCTTTAAATGGCAAGTTTTTTATCACTAAACGGGCTCGTTTTTCTTTGAGAGTGTTCTTAGATTTTTTGCGGTCCCAGAAAGGCTTTCCTTTTTTAGGACCTTTAAACCTCTTCATGTGACTCTGGTTCGAATCTTCTAAAACATACAGAGTTGTACAACCGCTGCAAGAAATATTATTAACTAACTTACTATGATCACTTGCATATTTTGCCATTTTCGACAAAAAACGGTTTCACGGCAGAGATACACGGTATGAAACAGCTTAAAACATGTGTTACAATCAATAAATAGTTTGATAATCTGTGGTTAAAACAATTATTGACGTATAGCATACTGTAAAATCAACATTGCTCACAACCTCCAAATACAATTCTTCTTCCTCTCTGATGGTGACTAGCAAGGATGACACTCGAGAGAGAGGTAAAGAGAGACAGTCAAATATACAATTTCAAAAATGACACCAACTACTTATGGTTAAGCCACTATTCATAATTCGGACAATTTCATTTCATATTTTTCTTCTTTTTTATCGCCTCGTTGTGCAACTTGGCCTGCTGACTCAGCTTGTATCTGCTTCTCACTTTTTTAATTACTCCTTTTTTTGATCTTATTCCCGCATAAGTTGGCACCAAAGACATTAATAAATAGACCAAGCTAGTCATTCATAAATCCCGATTTGGTTGGGACCAACATTAAATTCTATCGATCGCCGATTTATCAATGAAAAACCGCATGATACAATGAATACATGGTAGGATCTTGCGTCGATTTGCGTGACGTCAGTAGAAATCACTGCTGGGCGTGCTTTTTCCTGTCTGCTAAATGTGATTAAATATAGCTTATTTAGTCTTTGTCACATTTAATTATTTTTTATAAATCTTCCTTATAATTACACGATGGGTTGCAGCAGATTTTAGACTTGAAAATTAAAAGTAACGAAAATGTATTTATTTTGTAGACTACCACAGTTGCCAGTTGTGCAATAAAGTATAGCGTTAGCTGAAAATGTATCCTTGCAGAAATAGTACATTACAATTCAAGAGACGGAAGTCCAAACAATGACCCAATGTTACTTTCCTATTATTTACGACGGAATATGCGGTTTGTGGTGCCGCGGATGATATGTAAGTTTTAATACAAATGAAATGACTGCACATCGCATTTTTTATATTTCTGAACCGAGACTTAAAAGTAGCAAACAATCACACTTACACTTTCCAACTACCAAACGCAAAATGCTCAGTTTTGTCTACGAAAATCCCAAACATGCCCAAACGCATTGACCCCATGATACAATGAATGAATCATACGCCAATGAATTCATTGTACGACAATGAATCCGTTGTCTGATACAATCAATTCATTGTATGAACAGTGCATTCATTCATTGTGATACAATTAATTCATTATTTCGTTTGGCTCAACCCGATTTCGCAAATGACACTCTGGCAACACAGCACGCTAAAACGCTGAAAATCAGAGATTTTGCAAAGAATTATTTAGGGTACTTTTCTTCCAATAAGCCCAAATCAGGTCCCAAGAGCGATTTTCAAAGCATTTAGCTATACAAGGCTGCAAACCATATCCTCATATAACTTTCCATTTTTGAACTATTGCGTTTTGAATCCAGTGAAAATCTGTCCAGGTTACATGCATTTTAAATGGGATCCGCTGTTCACTTTACCAAAGTGGTAACCAGTGACGTCATGTGCGCAGGAAAATCGAGTTTTCCACCGATTAATATCCTACCTTATATTCATTGTATCATGGAAAAACCGGTGGTAGGGATAAAGTAGGTTTTTTGCTCGGTGCAAAGTAGAATTAATCGGAAAATCAACTGGCCTGGCTGCTAGCACGCTGCTAGTCAGTTGTCTTCATCTGTGCTGCCTATAGGCGTAGTAAACATCAGTATTAATCGATTTATTCTACGCATGAAAGATTCACTCATTATCTGACATTTTTCTCTACATTATATGATTGAAATTATAAACGCTATAATAGTAACGCAAATTTTTTAAGCATTTGATAGATATTCAATAGGGATAATAGGGTAGATAAATCTATCTCTAAGCTTATAAATTCAAAACAACTCACGCCACTGGTCCCTGTTTACAATCGTGCAAAACAGTACAGGTTAGGAAAATTTAGGCCGATTTACCTGCAAATGAAACCACTTCGCAAAATTTCTTTTAAGCGTAACAGTTTATTATTATCACGATTATCACCAAAAACGCGAGAAATTGCCGTATTTACTTGTCCAACAAATCGTATTCCCCTCTTACTATCATGTCACAATCACGTACTCCCCCTTTGCGGTGTTGTCATGATCAATGTTTCCTGGTAATTACCACTAAAAATTGATATGATTTTTTTAATATAAAATTTCGACGCTGTTATTTTAATGAGATTTGCTTGTCGCTTATCACAAACTAAACAAATATAACACTAAATATATTCATGGCTACCGTTTTCCTGCTATTTTCTTGTTGATGCCACTCATATATATCAAATTGAATATTGAAATCGTAAGTACCTACTTTTATATAGACCGTGAGCCAATGTTGCTTCCATGGAAAAACGTAAACAAATGCATCTGCTTAATCTGAGGTTGGCACATCTTCTACCACATTGGCTTGAGAACGAAGCTGATCTTTTTCTACTAAACGAGCTAAAAAAACTGTTTTCTAAAAAACTGCTATTCATAGATACCGATTGAGTTCACATCAAAATTTAGCGGGAGATTTGAATTCAGTTTATGATTGCGATTTCGGCTTAAGTTTCAATAATATTTCAATCTGATAATTCCTTTTAATTGTGATGTTTTACTAGTGCTTCAATTAAAATCACAATTAAAGGGAATTATCAGATGCTTGAAGTATTATTGAAACTCCAAATCCCCAAAAGCCAAAATCGCATAGATTATAAAGTTAATTCAAATCGTCTTACTTATTTCTCACTGTCTCACATCAGTTTTCTTTATCCCATATAGTTAATATTTTCACGTATTTGAACGTTTTATTAGTTAAAAATTGTATTGAAATTGATACTGTCTTGTTATTAACAGGTTTTCGTATCCCAGTATTATTTTATAGCAGAATGTAGGGAAACGGAAAACAAATTATCCTTTTCGTTTCTGGATTTTTAATGATTTTAGAATGAATATGAAATTTATTCCATACATTGGCTGTGATATGTGATTTAAGTGATTGTTCAAGAGTTGAAGCAAAAATGTGAAGGTTGTTCAAAGGGACATTATTCCTACTGTTACATTGAATTGCAATACAATCTTATGGTTAGTAATTAGAGATAGATATAGATGACATTCTATAAATTAGAATGTTAGACCAGCGGTGGTGGTAGTAATGAAGATTTTCTCTACTGAATTGATGTAGGCAGCGGATCGGAGGTCAATACCCAAATTGTACTGCTGTGCCGTCTTCGTGATGGCCTGCAAATAGATATTTGCTGTATCAATCACCAATATTATTATGTTCTCACAATGGTCAATGTTCACTCAGTAAAAGTTAATAACGGAAATCTTCACTGTTTCGCGGTAAATTCCGTCTGTCGATTTTCCGATTGCAAGTTAAAGTACTTAAGGAGCATTAAGTATCACTTTAGGACATATCACTACACTTTAGGCTAGTGCCGATACATATTTTCATATAGTAAAAAAAATATATTATAACAGGGTGGAAAATGTTGAGGTTCCAACTTAGAAAAAAAATTATCGGAAAAACTCTGGAAATAATGAAATGGTGATGCAGCTAGGGGTTGAAAACGGTTTTTTGCTATTTGCGCCGAAACGTGACCTGCTGGCGGAAAACGTTCACACTTTTTGAAAAGTTGTAAAAATACGTCTTTTGGTGCTCAATAAGAATTATTTTTTGCAGTTCAGAAGGCGACAAGTTTTCGAGTTATCTACATTTTTCGAAAAAATTACTCTTATCTTGCACGAACAAGATCTAGAAGAAATACAAAAAAAGATCAATAAATTAATTGTCTTGATCTTTTTTGTATTAAGTGTATAAGTGGTCATTTTATTGCTGTAATGTCTACTTTAAAATGGCCCATGTGTGGTCTTAAAATTGCGAAAAACTGAACACCCTCTGAATCATGATTTGTTCAATATTTTCAATTATTTTCGAATTTCTTTATTATTTCTGTTAATAGTGGACTATGTTTACATAACATAAGTTGTTTTCATGTAAGATTATTACAGTTGAAAAAATGTTATTACAGTAAGGAGCCACGTTAAAAAACAACAAATTAACAAATTAACGCTGGAATACAACCATGATCGTAAATCTATTTAAAATCCACTTCTTGACCTTCGAAATACAAATATCAAGGCAATTGTTCGTGGAAAATAGGGGCAGTTTTTTTGAAAAATTAACATTTACAAATGTTCATGTAAATTAAATCATTTATTAATTTGAGGTTTTTTCGTAAAGTTGGAACCTCAACAACATTTTCCACCTGGTCATTGCCTGGTTTTTCCAAACAAATTATTTGCACTAGCCCAATTCGTATGTGACTGGCCAGGTTTTGGCCTATTCTGTACTATAATTGTAATAAATTTATTCAAATGCTGAAAAACTTATGTGAAATTCCCACATCGTTTAAAACCATCAAACAATACAGGGGTGTAACTAAACAGAGACTACAGCCACAAACACTCAGTATACCCCTTTCAGAATGTTAAGCCTGCCGAAGTGGTAGTGGTAAAGATTTTTTGCACAGAATTAATATAAGCAGCAGATCTCACATCTAATCCCATCCCATACACTGAAGCTGTGTCTATGATTGCCTGCAAAATAATCGTAAAGCAATGAAAGCGAAATCAGCTAGTGTTTTGTGTGCAGCAGTCATCTAAAGTATGAAATTAACCAAAGGTTTTACTGCTTCTCTTTGAAACCCAAATTAAAAGTATAGTACTTAAGGAAGTTGTTTAATCACAAAAGTAATTTATCTGAACATATTTCGTATGCTTCTAAAACAGATAAGCACTTCATTTTATAAACCTGGAAAAATTATTTTGTAATATCAATTTATAACGTAACAACATTTTTAGTAAATAACAATTTATAAAAAAATAAATAAAAACAACAACTGTTAAATTTATAATAATTCTGGGTTAAGTAGAGTAGGTAGAATTTGACCGTTTTTCTGTCTTGCGTGTTTTGTTTGAGATGCAAAATCGCAAAAGTTTCTCAAGCCCCATTCGAGCGACGTAATTCGTTTTGGCATCGTTGGATAGAGAATTGAAAATTCGATTCAGTCATAACAACATGAGTGAGGAAATTCTAGTAATTTTTATCCAGAAAACGAAAATTTAATGTCCGATACTGAGCAGCGGCGGATCCAGAATTGAAGTTCATGTAACAGAAATTCATTTTTTTGTTCTCTAAAAATTATCGTTAGAAGACAGAAACCAATCACAAGGGGGTCAGTCATGCCGGTCGGTTTCTCGATAATTTTCTCACTCACATTTAGGTACCCTGAGTAACATCTACTCACAATCCATCGCTGCAGTTCGATTTTGGTTCGGACATTGGATGGGAATACACAAAACGCTTTTGCAGTATTAGTAACGTTTTAATTCCAAATCATACATAAAACGGATCAAAATCTACCTTTAGCGGCTATTCCGCTTTGCATAAGCGAAAATAAGCGACAAAAAAACGTAACTGGTGGTGCACACAATTGATTATTGGAAAGACATACACAGGAACCTTAATTTACTATAAGAAAGATCAAATGGAACCAACTTGGTCAAACATGAGCATTTCAAACAAAATCGTATTGCGACGTTGGACCATGAGCGACGGGCATTATAGTTGGCGATAATCGTACCAATTCCGAATAATCTAATGTTTTAAGGTCAGAAATCAAAATATGTACCAACACTGATTTCTGTTCCTATTTAATACGTAATATTAGCTTTGACATAAATATTTTCATTCCCATTCATTATTTTAGTGAAGTGGTTAGTGTTAATTAAACAAAGCTACAAAAGCAAACGATTGACAGCAGATATCTATTTAACCTATTTTCTTGCATATTTCTTAACTATCTACTTGCTATCTAACAAGTAAAAATCGGATGTATATAGTTGCCTATATTTGTGTATTTGTATTTTAATTAAAATATTTTAAACTTTAATTATGATTATTGAACTTTACGATATAACAATTTGGATATATGTACATTATTAATAAATACTAAAATGCAAATTACCCGACATCGTTTACTAACGGGAATGTTCTGAAGAATAACGTTTATTTAATTTAATAAAAGTGTGGCCGCATAGTATGCGTAATTTTTGATATAATGTCATGTTTTTATGCAATAAAAATTAACTGGTTTCATCTGTAAAAAGTATAAAGAATCATATTGTTGTTGACATAGTTCAAACCTCCAGTTAATTTTCTGTAACACTAATGCTGCTATCTACAAAATTTAACCACATCCATAATCATTTTATGTATTAGAAATCTGTTGCATCTCAATATAAAAAACATCAATATACGTTTATCGTCAATAAATTGATGTATAGCTAGTACTTGAAATTTCAAGGAATAAATGTGGTTTTATTACTATAAATCCTTAATTTTATATAAATTTTAAAGAATTTACTTAATAACTTACTTAACCTGGTAGTGATATCAACAAAAAATGGCTTCCCTATGCTTCCGTTTAACTTTAATGAACAATATTAAGTTACTAAAATTATGTATATTTGTCTAGGTAAGAATATAATAAAAATATTTAAAATTGAATTCCAGTGTTATTAGAATTATGACGCATTGTATTATCGCCTGTAACTAACCTTGTTACTTTATATTAAGATATCACTACTAGATCTTTTTTAAATGATGGAGTATTGATGATGTAATAAATTAGCCCTAATACGCAAAACCTGCAGTGCTGGTTGTGTGGAATATTTTTTGTACTGAATTAATATATGCAGCAGACCGAAAGTCCAATCCGAGACCATACATCTGGGCGGTCGCCTGCATAGCCTAAAATCAGAAGTTTGTTGTGCCAATTGTAAACTGTAAACTGTTTGCAATATTTTTTTTAAGATTTACTACTCTAACGTAACTATCTCAGACCTAAAATAGTCGTAAGTCTGTAGAAAATAGGTTAAAAAATATGCTAAATGAACAAATAACAACTCACACTATACACAAAAAACATTTAAATAAAGTTATAATTAGTGATCTTCAGCTACATTTAAATCTATAGTTCGAATGTTAGTTTAAAACTCTACAAAACTGTGTTCAAAAGCTGACAAAATAGCACATGCATTTTTAATGACACGATATTAGAGTATAAAAATGCTCATAGATATTCATAATAAATTATATCCAATTCCCAGTCTTTATTTGATTCTGCATAATACAACCGTTTCATACTCAAGGGAACATTAATTCGACTATAACAAACTGTTGATCAAGGTTGATAATTTAATCATTTTAGAGCGGTTTATGTTACAAGACCGGAACAACACAGAACTTCAACCAATTTGAACCAAATTTTAAAAATAATTAATTCAGTATAGCTGTAAAAAGAAAACATTTCGCTTGTTCACATCATAGACCACTGATGGAAAATGTTTTGTAAAAGATAGAAATATGATATAAAAACACGTGTTAGCATTAATAGAGTTTTTGGCTGAAACGTTTCAAAATGACGGCCTTTTAGATAAAGTATTTTCAATACAAATTCTTAACATGAAAATATCAGTGCCTAATTACATACTCTCCTGAAATAACAATTAAAACTTTTGTACATCAAGTACAGTTTCGTATACTGTAATAATCAATCTACTATCGAATCAAAAATAAATTTGATATTTTAATTCGATAGTATTTATTTGACCCCTAAATACCAATAAATGCTATATTTTATAGGAATTAGATCCAACTATTCAATTGATCAAATATCGCTCCCAACATTGTTCGTACAACATTATTTTTTAAGAGGAGAAGACTGAAGGTCTCGAGGTAGCTCGGTATAGCGACAGCATAAAATTGAAAAATAAAGAACGCTAACACCCATGAATGGAGCTTCTTTAAAGAAAATTGATAAACAAAAAATATGAAATTTATACCTACAGAATTTTAATCAAATAATCATTAATACAAATGTTCACTTACCTTAGCAGATCGTTCCATTGTAAAATTAAGTCCCGAATGAACAATGTCCTTTTCAGAAGCACCAGCGATTCTCTTGGTGAAAGCCGAAGAAGGGGTAATTGGAATTTTATCGCCAAATTTCCTTTCCAGTGACTCTTGCACCGATTCTGAGCATAAAAAATAGGAATTTCTGCAATAAATAACAAATTGCGTACTTACGGAACAAGTGATGATTGGAGTCCTTCTCGTATTTGAAGGTCAGTCTTCCATATGAAACATGATTAATGTTCTTCAACCACTCGAAATAGGACACTGTAACACCACCAGCGTTGACGTACAGATCTGGAATGACTAAAATGTTG
>NW_026018916.1:6543290-6554359 GCF_020466585.1 Dendroctonus ponderosae
TACTTTTTGATAAATAATTCGTTCTTATTGCGAAATAGGAGCACTATTTATCAATATGTAATAAAAGACGTGAGGAAATTCTGTCTTTTTTAAAGGCGAAATACTCAATAAGAAGTTTGTAAAAAAATATAACCAAATTACAGTGAAGTTCGCCTATATGAACCTGGTTATAGTGAATTGTCATTGATATAACTCTTGAAAACTTTTGGAAAAGATAGAATCATTAGCGATTTGTGAACTACGGAACATTTTTGAATACATTTTTATATTTTTAATTTAATGAACTTCTTAACAAGTCGCAACTTTTTAGATTCTAGTGATGTTCTTGACTCTAGGAAGTCTCTGCCCTTAAGAAATTTAGAACAGTTTGTGTTTTAAAAAGCTGTATAATCCACGCTCATTTTTGCCCTAGATTTTTCTTGTTTTTATGAAGGAGTCTCATTTAATTTATGTGTGGATCCAAATGTCGGAATCTTAACAAACTGTATAATTTATAGTGAACTCAGGCTATGCAGTTTATGGAAATTATACTTGCACATTTTATGCATGTGTCATGACTGACCCTGGCTTTAATCAAATGAGCATTTTCTTTATGAATAACTTTCTCCGTAGCAGCAGGCACCAGGATATCCACAGGATGGTACAAAAGATTATCGTTGTATTTTTCAGCACCTGGAAAACCGTTAATGGTTCCATTGTTTACCCTCCATTCCTCCAATTCCTACAAATTATTATTGCAGGTAATGATGCTGTTTAAATTTTAACTAGAATGTTTGATACCTTAGGGTCAATTCCATTAGGATTATATATGGAACCATCATATTCGATAACTCCGATGCATTTCGCTCCAGCTCTATCCAAATACCTCATAGTATGCAAACCCACATTACCGAAACCTTGAACGATAAAAGTTTTGCCTTTCCATCCAGTGCTAAGGCCGCACAGTTGCATGTATGATTCTTCATTTATAAAGTTTTCAATCCCATGGAAAACACCTACAACGGTATGATGTGAACGGTTCTAATTCAACTCAGTGCAATGTTAGTACACATGAAACATAATCAAAATGGTACCGCGGTCTGACCTAACTTTTCCAGTAAAAATATCTGGATACGGCGTTAATGACGATCAAACTTGTTTTTAAGAATATACGTTTTTTGTAACATCGGAGAATTTTGCGATGGATTTTATTGAATCCCGAAAAACTACAGCTGTGTTTGCATTTACATACATACCTCTGCCGGTGGCTGAAACTCTGCCATGAATACCGCCCTGGTTAATGGGTTTACCAGTAACACAAGCATGACTGTTGATATCCTTGTATCCAATAGTCTTCGAATAAGTGTCTGCTAACCAAGACATCTCCCTTTCTCCAGTGCCCATATCAGGGGCAGGCACATCAATGCTAGGTCCTAATAATTCACGTGAATGTGTTCAACAATTTCCATCAATCACAATTGAAACTTTATTTGAAAGTACGAATGTGTTCAAATCAAATTTTCGATTTGCTATGAATATACAGTGTCATCATTTCAAAAAATTATTAAGTATTTAAATGTGGAATTTACGGTTTTGGAAAAAAACACGTCAGTTTGTGTATTATCTACATTAAAAAACGAGGAATTTTCTTCGTGTAATACCTAGATAATTAAATGCTTAATGCCTTTAAATTGACGTGTTTTTTTTTCCAAACCATAAATTACTCTTGCTCAGCTAATAACTGAATAGAGTGCCTCGTTTTGAAATGAAGGCACTGTATAGAAGTTTATCCAATAGCAGTAAATTAATGTGAACTTTTTGAAAATTATCAGTTTGAAAATTGTTAAATATTGATGTCAATTAATCTTTAACGGTTGTCGTAAACGTTCAGATTGATAAATATTTGAAAGCAGCCAAGCTGTTTGATCCAGATTGCTTTTATTGCTTATGTAATCACATTGTTTAGATTAATCTAATAAGATTTGATAAATGGTAATCACCTTCAATATGTTTAATTCTTTCAAAATGGGCTTAACAACAATTTAGATTTTTTTCTATAAATAGATGGTTTTTATTACAGACAGGAATATCACACTAGACTCTAAGTAAAGCACTGAAAATGCAGAAACTCCATCCATACAAAATGCAGATGTTTCAAGAACTCTATGAGGATGATTTTGATGGACGAATAGAGTTTTGTGAATTCATAAGTGGCCAACTCAACAATGTTGATGATTCCGAATGAAAATGCTCACCAACACGCCTTTTCCGATTAATATCTTTGAAACAAACGCGAACCGACCTACAGTAGATACAAACTTTTTCCATCAAAATCAGAATATTCGTTTGTCCATCGAGTCGCGGTTCGCCCTGCATAATACAAATATTTATGTCCAATCTTACCAATAAATCCTTTCTTAACGAGCTCTAAAGTGAATCTTCTGGTGATCTTTTCCAATTCGTGTTCGGAGTACTTCTTTGGGTCAATCTTAATTCCTGCTTTGCCACCTCCGAATGGCACATCCACGCAGGCACATTTAAAGGTCATCAGGGCGGCTAAGGCTTTTACTTCGTCCTTATTCACATCAGGCGAGAAACGCATACCTGAAAAAACGGAACTTGCAGTACATTCTCAAAACCTTTAATCTATAAAGAAAATACTCAAATACAACGAATTACATACGCATGTGGGCGTTTTATACTGTTATCGGAATCTTATAAATAATGCTAGTTTTCCCGAAGATACATTTTATAAAAAAAATAAGTTGCATGAAATTTTAGAGCTTTTACTACCAGAAATTCTGAAAATTATTTGCAACTAATTAGAAAGAAAAATTCCTCAGTAAACCTCTCACTAAAAGTGTGTGTAACTCAAAAATGTAAAAGTGTTAAATACAAAAGTTTCAGATTTTTTTATTGTCTACAACTCTGCCACTGAACGTTTCCTTCTAGGGGGTCACGTTTTCAACCCCTAAGCTGCATCGTCATTTCCAGAGCTTTCTTGATCATTTTTTTAAGTTGGAACCTTAACAACATTTTCCACCTGGTCCTTGCCTGTTATTAGTTTTTTTTTCAAAAAAATTATTTGCTCTAGCTTACACCTGAAGTGTATGAATGTACTATTTGTGGGCTAAATCCAGCTGATTAGAAGAACAGAGAATTAACATATCGAACTTGATGGGGTTGGATGCGGATGTCGCGACCAACCGATAGCATGTAAAAAGTCCAGGTAGCATTTTCTTCAAATGAATAATCCATTAAATTTTACTGGTTGATATAACAGCGAACTTGTATTGTGTTAAAGGAACTGAAAATTGGCTACCAGAGTTAATTGTTCTCATTAATTGAAGGCCAAAATCGTTTATCCTAATAGAAAAAATGGCTACATAAAATAACTATTACATTTACTGCTTATTGTTCCCAAGGCCTCAAGCGGGAAACATCATAATAACCTCGATGACTTCAACTACCTTAAATGGAAATATGAAACGAATTAATTATCAAAATATATTTTAAAATCTAATTTTCCGAAATCCAAAATAAAAAAAATGTTATTTTCTGCTACTGGAGTACTTCTTAAAAGGGGATCAATGAGAAATCAGGCTACTATTGCTCGATATTTTAATGAATTTCCTGCAATAGCTGTAAGAATCAACACTGCTATTAACACACAACAAACAGCAGGTTTGCACTGTGCAGGTATTTTAATGCGATAGATTTATTTTTACTGTGAGGCAATAAGTCTGCCAAATACTATGGGATTTAAATATCCCATATGGTTAGCTATCATTCAATTAAAACAGTTTTCTGTACTTTAACTATTTTACAGTTTTATAAGTAGGCTTAGTGTTGAGGAATAAAGTTACACAAAAGTTGGTGTTCCATGAACAAATGCAACGACAAACTTTTAAAAAACATTAAAACAAGAGTTTATTTTACCTTAATAAATCTTTATCCGAAAATGCATTGTCAAAATGGTGATGGTAAAATTCCTAACAGATTTTAAATAATTTTTAATCAAAGTGATTAGTGCACAATGTGCAAATCGAAATGGATGCATAACACATTTCTTTGCTAAAAAATGAAACATCACATCTTGGCTATAGCTAAAACAACACAACAAAATATTTGTTTTACATATTAGGTTAAAAAAACCGTTCGTTTCATGTCCCTGGTGATACATGATAATACAATTAATATCGAAATGATAAATAGTCTAAACTATCATCCATTTTGAAAATAGAATATATTGATGGACATGAAAGCTGATTACCTACTGATTTTATCGCACATATTGAACTGTTTGTCTTATTAGAAAAATCGTCAAAAAGCTTATTAACTTACTATAAAAAAACCGTTGTTTTCCCGACTTATACCCTTATATATTCTGCTTATAATTGCTTAAATAACAATCTGTATACAGGGTGTAATAATTAGGCAGATTCGTGTAAGACATTGTTGCCATCCTTCTGATCTAGTTTTTTGCAAATATCTCAGTTTTTAATACGAATTATTTTTTTTACTATTTTTCCTGTACTCCCAAAACACCCCAGACAACACCTCCAGAGGAATGACGCCAATTTTGAATCACCCTGTATATTATGTAATATATTTTTAATTAAAATGTTGCTGATATGCATAGATATATAAATAAAACCCTTCTATTCATATAATTGATTCGTAGAAAGACTTGTTATACAGAAAAATGCACCTTTTAACATATGTATTAATAAACAAACGGTGCGAGTACAATTTGAATAATTTGTATAGTAGGTATGCATTGGCAACAATCACATTAATTTATTAAACAAGACATTACAATGTATTCATTCTTCAGTTCTTTAGATTGAAATTTAAAAACCGGTTCACTCCATTAGGTGTGTAGTGAAAATTTGTTCAAACACTTTCAGATGTAATCCCCAGTTTCTTACCCTACAGGCAGGCATTTCTAAATCAAATTTTCTATCCTTATATTAACCACAGTTAAGACATATTAATAGTTCTCCCATTAGTAATTAATGACGAAAATGATTAAGTAAACAGATAAGTTACTTAACCAAACCGACGTGATCTCTCCCCATAGAAAATAAATTCTCGTAGTAACTAAACAAATATATACTTACCTATATTGTATTTTGCGCTACGGAAAATAAAAATAGCCATCGCGTATAAGTATATCTATCAGGCATGGGTGTTGAAATAATTTACGCAATTTTCGTCAGCAGCACACCAAGATTTTCGACCAATAAAAATGCTTCTTCGCATTTATTTTAGTACTAGAAATGCCACCTCATTGAAGTTGGTACTGAACAAATACAGTATGTTCTAAACTGGTCCTACATGTGTCCGTTTTTTGGGAACTTAGAGGTAGAAAAATTATTAAATGAGAGAATTTGTATGGAATTAGGTGCAACTTCGGTGCAGATTTAGCAATATTTTGATTTCAGAATTTTTTTTATTAGTCTGGTCATATTGGGACCTTTTCCTTGTGGTTTAGCCAGGCACTTGACTTGGATTATGGACATAATAATAGACAGCAAAATTGTCAACATTAATGTACGATTCCTTTGTTAATTTTTGATAATAATTTAGCGTAAATCTGGCGATGCGGGGTATACCAGTTTAATCAGTATACAAATATTTGATATTCCGGCATATGATGACAAATGTTGTAGAAATGATTCTAGATTAAAACTACTTTGAGATGCGTCCGCCTATCATACAGTGTGTCGCACTTAAAATGGAAACACCCCTGTATTTTAGTTATTTTATGAAGCAAAGTTTTTAGTTTCGGTACAGATGTAGAATGTTATGAGCTTAAATGTTGGCATTCTTTTAAATTTTTACGCAAAGTCCGAGTTTTTCACAAAAACTTAATGTGTGGTGCGGAATTTTAGATGACAGAATAATGTTTCCGTTTTTCTTCTACACTACCTTACATGCTGAGCGATTGCTTAATTTTTTTAATAACGAATTAGGGGATGTTATGGAGGATCTGCCTATCAACGTGCGACACGAAATGCTTTTCCAACTAGACGGTGCATCTATTCATAACCGCCTGTTGGTCCGGGATTGGCTAAATCGATACTTTCCATTACGATGAATTGGCAGAAAAAGCTCTTTTGAACAGTAGCCCCCTCGCTCTCCTGACCTTACGCCATTAGATTTCTATTTCTGCGGTACTATTAAGAATAAGGTTTATAAAGTAAGGCCTCAAACTCGAGAAGAACTATGTGAGAGAATAAGACAAGCCTGCCGTGAAAAAAATGTAGCTGAACTTATGAGAGTTGCGAATAACAATCGCAAACGCATTGAAAAGTGCATTCGGCTTGCAGGTGGACTAGTTAAAGCAGACAACATTCGATAATACTAATTTTTTGCTTGAATTTTTTTGTTGATTTTTTTATTTTGTTGAATAAATAATGTTAGTATTTATGTATTGTTGCATTTTTCATTGCTTCAAAACTTCGGACCTCGCGTGAAAATAAAAAAAAACGACAAAATTTGACTTGAAACTCGGTATTTACCGTTAAAATAACATTCTGAACAACTTTTTCTAGTAACTTTTGCCGATATCTCTAACGCATCGCAAAATATAGCGAATTGCACCTATTCGCAAAGTCGTGGTAGACTGGGTTTTGATCTGAAGTTAGAAATGGGTACCCACTAACGCCCCCCGCTTATTATTTTCAGATTTTATATTTGTTCGATATATATCTGTACGAAAACCTGCCTCTTTTGGGGGTTGATATGCGTCTAGTTTTTCTGTAAGTACATATATTTGTATCAATAGTTTTAGTGTAACAAAAATAGACTTACAACGAAATAACGCCACTTTTGAATCACCTTTAACACCGGAATAACATAATATTATATAAATTACATATATGATTCCCTTAACACTGGAAAATATGATTTTGGAATTTTCATTTGGTAAGACTTTGATTCGTGCCATTCTTAGGAGAAATGAGTATTGAGAAATCACCTATGTTTCTACCATGACTTTTTGCAAAATTCGGGCAGTGTATCTTTGGAAAACCTACCAAATTGTCTGTTTTGAAAACCGAAATCTGTTTCGAATTTCACTTGGTATTTAAATCTTCGAATTAAAAACTAACTTTTGACACGCTTTTTGGGTGACTCAGTTCTACCTGAGAAATCACTGTTTTTCCTACGTGGATTTTTACGTACTGTATTATTCGAATTTTGTACAGATGAACGTTTCTTCTTAATAATTTAATTAATGGCGATTTCTTACCTCCTTTGCAGGGTAGCCTGTGAGTACTGTGTTGCGCTCTGTAACCCTTGATGACTTCGTATTCGCCATTATCCCTCTTTATGGGAAACGCCACTTCGATGATGTGATCACAGTGCTCCATGTGCGTGAGAATTCCACGGACTTTCGCTTTTCTTTGCTCCAGGGTTAACTTAGACCCTTTCACTTTGGCAAGATCTTCGACCAGCTTATCTTCCACAAGAACACATGCCTTGTGGAAAAAGTACTCCACCATGTCGAAGAAGCGAGGATTTGGGTTATCCGGCATGTCCTGTAAAGAACATTCATTTACCTGTCTAAACGTAGAAGATATTTCTCATAATATATTGCCTAAAATATTTGTTTTCCTCAGAATAGTTTAAGCAAGTCTTTTGAAACAATCGCTCGTTTTTTCTCATGGTTAACGAATTTTAAGAGCTTGACTATGTATATTTTTTTTTGATGTGGCGTCCAAGCAAGGGCATTAAGTTAGGGAGGGCCGGTATTTAACGTAACCGCTAAAATAACAGTCTTCCAAACGTGTAACCTGCAACCGTAGTTACACCGAGCCGATTTAACCGGTTGTTTTTGGAAGCGTCTCATAAAACCGAAACAGTGGTACGAACTTCGCACAGAACCGTAATGTAGATTATTTAATGTTTTAAAGACAGACATGAAGAAGATTTTTCAATTTTTCAAGATTTTGACAAACTTGTTTCATACCAAAAAAACACAACACAGGTATATTATAGTACTTCTGTTTCATGCGAGAGCTTATTTTTCAAAGCGGGTGCGATCATAAACCAGGGAAGAACTAGACTTACCAAAAAGCATGCGCATAAATATTATTCTTAAATGTTAATTCAGTTTCAATGAAATTTGGAGTTTTAAACATTTTCGCATGCAAAACGTATATTTTATTTAAACCATTTGATTTTATTATCAGTTTTTTTTCTTCATGTAATTACTTATGACCCATGTGTTGTTTTTGTTTTTAAAATATATTATTTTTAGTTTACCAATGCTAAGAATTATTTTTTAATAAACTAAATCATTATTTATCAGCACTATTTCTACCATCATCATTGTGAATTTTTAATGAAAAATTTAAAACGGAACATGTTACTTTTAAAACGGCATTTTGAAACCTAATGCCAAAGTGAAACTGTAACGTTGTAACCTGTTTCAGAAAAATAACCGTTAAGCACACTGACTCACTGATACTGAGTCTAACAACGTGATTGACACGCCATATGAGATTCATATTGTATGTGACATTTTTTGGCAAAGCTTCTGTATGTAAAAACCGACAATACATAGGATGGAAGATATGGTCCAACCAACTTGAAAATCAATGTGGTTATAATGTTTGCCGCAGGCTATAGTGTGTTCGCTAAATATAATGTATTACTTTTCTCAATCTGCTGTAAATGGTATGTCCAATAGTATACAAATTTCAAGAATTTGAATATGAATAAATATAACAGTGCATGTTCAATTTATAAGGGCAACAAGAAAAATTAGAGACCCCTAGATTTGAAAAAAAAACTGGTTTTTGTTCTTGATATAATAATAATGAATAATACATAAACGGCTCTTGATATAACTTTATCACATTCAATTATAAAATAAAACTTTTGTATTTAAATTGAAGCCAAATCATAAAACTATTACCTGGAAAAGGTTTTAGATTTGGTACCACAATACCAGAAATGTAATAAAATGATTAAGTTCGGACTTATAACTGTCCGACTACATTTAGTAGCAGATAATAGTATATTATACACCTAGGTAGAGAAGTAAGCCATTAGAAGCCTGTGTCCCATGCATCCGTTTATACGATGGTAGGATGATACGAAAGTGTTTCTATTGGTTGGAGGTCTGTCAGTTCGTGCTACGGCGGACGAATTGACAGATCTCCAACCAATAGAAACACTTTCGTATCATCCTACCATCGTATAAACGGATGCATGGGACACAGGCTATATACCGAGAACTTCTATAGCGTAGCGCCGGGGGAGGATATAATGTGCGAGGGATTTAGGGAAATGAAGTAAATAATGGTGACTGCTCAGCAGGGTGGCCATCCGTACGGTAATCACCGTACATGTACGGTAATTTGGGCAATTGTACGGTGTAGGTCTCCAACCGCACACCAATTGCACGGTATTTTGGTATTTTTGTACGGTAAATATCATGGGATCTTGCTTCTAACCAGTGTGAAGGCTTTTTCGAGCTTCAAATATGATAGTTTCAAATGGCTTGAACGGTAATACGCGTTTGAAAAGTTGGCCACCCTGCTTCTCAGGTTAGTAGTAAAAAGTGTTATTATGTTGCTGTATTCGGGGCGTTTTACTCCATTGATGAACAATGTGGAATATTTTGAGCGATTTTATAACATTTTAGGACAGCTCTAGAAGGAAGCTTTACTTGCAGCACTTTTTCACACAATCCAGTTTTCATACCTAACACTGATCCAGTCCCGATCCAGTACAGGCAAAATTTAACCTCTAAATTAACAGAAGACAATAGAACTCCTTAAATTTTGAGCGAATCTACCAGTAAAATGTTGGTCTATTTTGGGACACAATACAAAATGCAATAAAATCATTCAATTTTACGATTCTGTAACCAACTAAAACGTCAAGTTTAAATTTAATGTGAGTTTCAGGAATGTAGAAGCTACACAATAGTATTTTTGGAAAAAAGAACAATCTGGGAAAACAAACTCATACCTTTAATCTATCCGGAATAACGTGTTCCGCATAGTTTCTGCCTGGCTGTACGTTGTTGACCATCACAGGTAGAGCTTTGAGTAGAGTCCCAAATTCCCCCTTAAGGGGTCCTGCGGCCACTTTAGACACGAGATTAAACATCACCAACGCCTTTTTGCCACCAAATTAGTTAATTACGTAATTGAAAGAAGCTCTATTTTAAATATACCGATATTGTCCCACGGAACACACTCTGCCACAACTTCCAAATTAAAAACACTAAAAATATGTTCTCCTGCTTAATACCCTTGCATTTTTTGCCGGCTGTGCCGACGAACTCACGGTTGCCACCTCGGCTCAGCAAAATAAAGCATTACGATCCCTAACAACTACACGTTCGGACGACGCCCAAAATTCTAATTGAATAATAAGAATGTTTAACTTAAATATATTATTTTTTTACAAACTTCTTGTTGGGTATTTCGCCTCAAAAATTTTTGTCTTTAAAAAAGACATAATTTCCTCACGTCTTCTATTACAGATTGATAAATAGTGCTCCTATTTCGCAATAAGAACGAATTATTTATCAATTGATTTGATTTGATTTGAAGAACTATCACCTAGAGGGTATCCTGCGACACACTTAGGCTCAAGCTGTAAGAGAAAATTCTAATTGGAAAGGAAATTAATTTGAAAAATTACCTTGACGTTTCGATAGCTATTTTCTGCTATCGTTATCAAAAGAACCTAAATGAACCTAAAAAAGAGTATGTTTATAAATTGTGTAACAATAGTAGGATAATACAGTATATGAAAATTCGCTCTGATAATTCGTCTGTGCAAATTGTTAGTTATGTGACTTTGACTTAATCTCATTGTTTAAATTAATAAAGGTAATGTTAATTAATAATTTTGGTGTAAATTTAATTTGGATGTATGTTTCTCTGGTCTAATTCAGATTTTAGCATAGGTAACCATGTATGACTTAAATTAAATGAACATGAAGCAACACAATTATTTTGATTTAGTAAAATTAGCGCGCTTTCTTTAATTTTACGTTTTTTTGTAGATTGTTCTTTTGTTAAAATTGTGGAATTATTCCATTGAATTTTATGGCAATT
>NW_026018916.1:6555358-6559008 GCF_020466585.1 Dendroctonus ponderosae
GATTGTTCTTTTGTTAAAATTGTGGAATTATTCCATTGAATTTTATGGCAATTATCAAATGCATGTAGACAAATGTGTGATTTATGATATTCTCTATTTTTTTATGTATGATTGGTGTTCTTTGAGTGTTTTGTGTAATGGTCTTGAGATTTCTCCTATATAAAATTTATTACATTCGCAAGGAATTTTATAAATTACATTTTTTGTATTCAATTATGTCATAAGGTTTTGTTACTGAAATTTTACTTCTAATTGTATTTTCAGTTTTGAAGATAGTTCTAATATGAAAATTTTTACCTACTCGTTTAATTTGATCTGAAAGTCCTGGAATAAATGGAATGGAAATGTTCGTAATAGGTTTATTTTTATTTTGTTTTGTTCGTGGGAATTCAATTTCGTTAAAACATTTTTCAATAAAAGAATTTGGATAATTATTGAAATTTAGAATTTCTTTTATAAATTGTTTTTCTTTGGAAAAATTAGGTTGATTACAAATTATTTTGCTCTGTCATATAGACTTTTTACGATACCTTTTTTAACCACCATATCGGGTGTATTGAGTCGAAATTCAAATATCGGTTAGTATGAGTAGGTTTTCTATAAACCAAGGTTTCGAAATTGTCTAAATTTTTCTGAATTAGTATATCGAGAAAAAAAATTTGGTGATGTTCTTTTTCAATAGTGAATTTAATTGTTGGTTCTTTAACATATATTATTTATTACCCAACAAGAAGTTTGTAAAAAAATGAATCCGCCTCAACAATATAGAACCTATCTATATTCTTTTTATTTTAAAGTTTTATTTAAAGTATCGTTGTTTCTACAACGATACATACAAACTGATGATGGTGGAGAAAAACACCGACACGTTTTTGTAACATTTTAAATGATAAACTATAAAATTGACTGGAACCCAGGAATTTATTTTGAATTAAGTTGAAATGCAGTCAGGAAAATATACACATTTCTTTTTTATTGCCGTTGGAAATCGGGTCTCATACAAGGTACAGTCGGCGTCACATAAAAGTAAACGATTAAATAGTTGTTATGTAAATCTGCCTTCTACCTCGATCTCCCTTACATAAACAAATACATTTTTATATCAAAATGCCACATGCAAATGAAATTGAAAAATTAAAATAATTACTTTAATGGAGAAAGGATAGTCAACAAGTGCAGTGCAGCTGAGAAATTAGAAAAACCCAACAGCACTATTGATAAAATTTCAAAGAAATGGAGAGAACATGGAACTGAAAGCGCGCGATAGGCACGGGATTGCTGAAGAAAACAACATATTTAGAAGACGCTAATATCATCGCATATCTTTAGGAAAACCCTTTGTTGTCGGCTGTGGAAGCTGCAAACATTACAGTATGCAATGCTGCTTTACAAATAACTGCGCTTCGTCGAGTAAGAAAATTTTCAGCTGCCCTGTTCATAAATCCAGAATAGTGAAGTATTGGTTATTGGAAAATGAAATTAACGATTTACTCTGGTGCTCGAGGAGCCCTGATTTAAATCCAATAGAGAATGTGTGGGGATACACAACTAAGAAAATGCATAGAGAAAAATGTAGGCCGCAAAACTGCCATGAATTATGGGAAAAATTGAAGAGACCTGGGATCAGCTATACTCTAGCACCTTAATTCGTTCCAGGCCCACACGCCTGCAACTAGTTTTAAATGCTAATGGGGCGCAGCAGTAAAATATTAATTTTTATTAGCTATATCCTATTATTTTTTTGCAAATATTCTTCTCTATTTTACTGTTCTTAGTATTATTAATTGTTTCTAATAGAATTAAGTTTCGAAACTAAATTGTTTGATTTTATTATTTATTGCCCAGTTATATTTGACGTATTTCACAAAGCTTGATTTACCAAAATCGGGAAAAATCGCCTTTAGGACTCGTCCACTTTTATGTGTCGCCTGTACTTATCATACAGTACGATATTAACGCATTACTGTTGCATTTCATAATAACTACAATATAAAATAGCAGAAATGTAAAAAATATTCGGACACGTATTTGATTGACCGGCGAAACCGATATTAAGCATGCGCATGTTAATAAACTTAGTGTGCTGAGTTTAATATCTGTCAGTTTGAGTTGGGTAAGTGTCATACTTTCACATAAATGCATGAGAAAATGACGGGTGGTCTTGCAACAGATAAAAAGCTACGAGAAATTATAATTTTCGGAAACTTATTGCTAAATAGCAAAGAAGCTGCCCTACTGAACTCAAAATGTGTCCTTAAGCAGCAAAGGAAATTTTCAAATAAATATTGGCTTTAAATATGATAGTGGCAACGTAGCATTTGAAACATATGGGTGGACTTGTGATTAAACAGTGTTTCATTAATCACCGCCATTCAACTATCATACTCTCTCTTTCATTTGCACACAATTGGACGATGATACTTTTAAAATACATTGCACTGCATGTCGGTTTTGGATTTAGATTACTGCAAAACTTCTTTGACAGATGAGACTGACGAGTTCAGTGGTGGGTGATTGGTGACAGAAATGCAATAATAAAAATAATACAAGGTATTGTACCTATTATAGATTATGGATTTGTGTTTGATATTATAATAGTATTTATAACAGTTGCTATATTATATAGAAACTGGTGGAAATGTAGTACCTAGTTGTATTTGAGTGTAACATTTTCCTACAACCAAACTATTAGAAAAGTTCCTTGAGGTGATTTGATAATTCATTAGAAAAGACGTGTGTGTGTGCAGGGTTTCTACCTCTCCCGGTTTGGCTTTAGTTTTCAGACTTCAGTTCTCATTTTCTAGCCAATGGTTCCTAAGGCAATGACTCCAGATAAAGCCACTTAGATTTAATGAGATCAGAGTTCCAATTTCTGGTGGTTTTATACAGAAGTTAATTTTAACTTAAAATACGTAGTCTTAGCTTTATGAACAATAGTGCTGTTTGTTTCAAAGGGCCAACTTATACAGCAGACATTGCAATAAAACAGCTCAATCTTTAGTTCTTAAAGCTGAAACTAAAATTAAAGTTTGTATACCTAAACTCACATTGTTCATTTTCTTTACCGAAATAACTGTTATCGAATAAATTGATTAGTTGGACAACTTTGCCGCATAGCGTGTTAACATTGAAAAATCTTAAACTTGCATTTTGTAAAACATAGCTTAACAAAGCTAATGAACTACAGTTGAGTCCGGATATAACAAACTTGAAAAATGAACTAAAACTGGTTCGTTATATCCGGAGTTCGCTATAAGCGAATAATAATACAAAAACACGCGGTGTATTTTATTCCGTTATTTTTACATAGTGTAGTAGAACACAAAAAGATAAACAAAATTCAATTTGAAATCTACTTCATAGTCTGTAATTTTTGTTTGTACATTTCTGCTGCCAAAAAAAATGGTTATTTATGTAGTTTTCAAAATCACAAAATGACTGCCAGATATGATTAGGAACTTGGCGTGATTGTAGAAAATTCCGAGTTTCTGACACTTTTTTTAGTCCCACTTAATAAGTCCCTTGTCAACCTTTTCATGTGCACATAATTTTAACTTCCTACATCTAACATTTGTTTTGTCATACGCTGATAAAATGTTTTCTCTGTTTTTTCATATTGTTGCAACAGTAGACTTTCCAAGTGCTAATTC
>NW_026018916.1:6559108-6560626 GCF_020466585.1 Dendroctonus ponderosae
TTATAATTCAATTCACTTGGGTAAATGTTCAGGGCACGATCTGTTAGCAAGACTACCGCTTTGCCGATTAAGACTATGCTGACCTCTTAGAAAATGCCAGAACTACTTTTTTTTCGCGAAAATGCCGTTTTCCACCAGTTTTTCACCCTCTGAAAATCCTAAATTTCCAAATCAAAGCAAAGGACGCCATGTGGTTCTGATTATTGCGCCGGCGTGCCAGTACAAATTTTTCGCGCAGTTGCCAGTACTATCATACCCACGCGGTCATCGCCCACGCTAGGGATGACACAAACGAGTCTTTTTCAGTCACAGGTTCCATGTGTGACTGTTCCAAGCTCGTACCTGTTCCAAGTATCTGTGATTTTTTGTCACATGTTATTGTGGCCCATGATAAATATTGTTTTGTACCTGAAACCGGGCTGAAGCGTATTTTAGTCCAGTCGGATTAGAGTTTAAAAGGCCTGTTTCGGGCACTGAAAATATGATGGTAAAAGATTATTGGAAGTTGTTCGGAAGGATGTCAGAATATTGAGACTATAGTTGGTGCTCGATTTCCGGCTGTGGAACGTTGTTTATAAACAATTATTTATAAATAATTAAAGACAGTGCGAAAGCCCGTTTTTTGTGCATAATTGTTGAACCGTTGATGCTATTGAAAAAGTTTTATCCTACATTAAAATCCGTTCATTAGTTTACTCAAAAATAAAAAAAAGCCGTTGATTTCAGCGTTTTGCTAATTTTCAATAATTAATTTAGTTTTGTTTCACGAAAATGGTGGTGGAAAACTTTTTTTGGTCAGTCAGTAATGAAATTTTCATTTACTGTACTTTGTAGTATAACTCTTTACCAGTAAAATACAGCCTCAGAGAAGTCTCTCTGACGTCTCAAGAAAAATGTATTTAGAATCTGGCAAGAGTCCTTTTTACATAACAAATAAGAATGAACAGAAAGTTATACATTTTTGGAACTAAAATTTATACCACTTATAAAGGATACAGACACCTTCAAAAAAAGTTATAGTGCCAAAACCAAATTTTATATAAAAAATTTTACTTTCATCTATTTAGTGCCCGGAAAAAATCTAATCTAATCCGACTGCACTAATTGTTCCATTGAAGGATATCCACGCCACTTCCCAGTAATTTTGGGTGCGAATCTGCTGGATCAGCAATAAATTATGACCGAAGACCGAATGCCTTTGGTTCCTTTGTGTATGCCAGGGCTGATGTTCAAAAAAAAGTCATAACATTTTTTATGAGTAACGTTTTACCATTTTATCGAAACTTTATTTGAACACAAAAAAAAGGTGACCACATTTTTTATCTTTCCCACTTAAGGGCAGTAAAATGTGAAAAATATTCTATTTTCATGCTAATCACTGATTGCAATTCATCTTATCGCTTAATTGAAAATTGGCCATTTAATACTTCAGCTATGTTTGATATAAACAAATATTGAAACATGTCCAGAGTAGGTAAATAGCGCCTATACAAATTTAAATGTAGTTCGTCCACTACT
>NW_026018916.1:6560726-6562590 GCF_020466585.1 Dendroctonus ponderosae
TAGTATTATTAAATTTATGAAAAACCCATGCTATAAAAAACTTGTCACTCTTTGTTAAAACATTTGTCCCGTTAAGTGAAGTAAAGTGAGTTGATTTTTTTAAAAACAAGTACATTCAAAAATGCACCGTTTAATAAAAAGTGATAATTTATGAGATTTTAAGCTTGCTTCTTAAGATTGTTGATTGTTGTGAGAAAACTGAAAATAATAGAAATCTCAAGTCCCAAATTATTTTCGGAACGAATCGTTTAAGTGTACAAGCTTTTATAAACTTTACTGATTATTTAACTTCAGTGTGATTCAAATTGTTCGAGTTCGTGATGAAAATCCGACCATTTTATATCGTTAAAACACATTGCGGATTCGAATGATCTCCTCATATTCTCTGTCAAATATAACATTTTTGAATATGTTTAACGTGGTATGTGGTAAAATATGAAAATTTTGAAAACTGTGATATTACAATAGTTGAATGAATAGTTTGATGAATAGATCATTTTTAATTACCTTTAAAATTAATTATATACAGGGTGAGTCAGTGTCGACAATCATTTGACTTTTTAACGTCTCGGTTTTAGAAAATGTATCTTCTTAAATTTTCATTATCATTATTACTCCAAATTGAAGGTTGAATCAGATATTCTTGTTTGGAGTCTTCAAAGGCTATTGTGTTTTACTTTCTCGTTATTAAACGTCCAATATCGAAAACATCTCATAATTATGTGCATTTAGCAAATACTAAAACGTGAATCCAATGCCTATCCAAACCCGCTCTACAATATGCTAAAAAGATCTTGGAATCTTTGAATTTTAGAATAATAAGTAAACTCGTTAAATGCAAAAAAAATTCGGCGAGACGCGAAGGAAAATATATTTAAATGTTGGTCATTGGATTGGCATGATATTGACTCGATTCACTATTACTTTATCACAAGATATTTAATTTGTTTTAAAGAATTGTTCGAGTTTAATCTTAATTTATTCGCCGGTATAAATTATTTTTTTTTCTGCACTATTCTCCTTCAAGCTCTTTTTCATGATTCATCATTACTAAAATTGTGCTGAATTTAGTGGGCGTAATGTGCTTATACTGACTTTATAGTGATTATACTGCCACTACATTGAACTTTTCCTCACAACCCATCCAATGTATATTGGAGACTGTTCTTGTATACATTTGGTTCTATGTAAGATTTAAAATTCCTAAACACCCATTAACCGATAATATTCTTTAAAATGCGCTTCAAATTACACTTTTTGAACTAAAATTTTTAATAGTAAACTAAGAATAATTTGCAATTCCGTTAATACGTTGTCAAATATATCTTACTAAATTAACGCTTAACAGTAATAGCACGAGAACATTAAATATTATATTTAGATTATATTTTTAGAATATGAAGTACATCCTAAAACCTAATACTGGAAATAACACATTATAAGCATATTATGCACATCAAAATATACTTAATTTAGATGTTCATCAATCGCGTCGTCATTCTTCATCACTAGGTGCTTCTCTTGGTTGTTGATAATATTTATTAAATTCGAAATATCATTGGTAAATCGTTTCCGGATTCTCGAATATATTTGAGTAGAACCGCCTAAAACAGATAAAATAATATTGAATTGTTATTTATTTACATTGCAAGAAAAAGGTGTGGTGCATTTTCAAGTTCAAGCGATGATAAGAACCATATAGTTCACAATTCGCGGTGATTTCTAATAATTATGAAACATTATTTGGACAACTGTAAAATAAACATGAAGTGAACAACTCGACAGCAAGTGCATTCTAAATGAGCTTGAAAACTTATCCATAAGATACAATTGTCTGTTTATAGTTCCTTCTATATTATGTTAC
>NW_026018916.1:6563589-6569975 GCF_020466585.1 Dendroctonus ponderosae
CAAGTAATGTTAACTTGAAACTATTTTGTTGACTATGTAAAGTAGTGTTTGTTGTATATTATGTGTTTAAGTATAAGATAATTGAGCAACTTATTTAGACATGGCATTGAAACCTATTTATTTTATGGCATGCGTATATTACACATAAACATTTACAAATGTCTGCATAACATTTAATTATTTGCAGAACCTAACCGATCCAGTGTTGCAACAACTGCAGCATCTTCAACGTTTGCTATCCAAAGGAGCGGACGCTGCTACGGTCAGGGCTGAGCAAGTGCATTTCGACAAAAAACTTCTCGACTTTGATTATGGCGATGATGAGGAAGAAGTAAATCCCAGTCCAAGACCGACCCAGTCCGGTTCATCATCTGCCGACCCAGTAGCTAGGTTGGTCGAAGATACTGAATATATGCTGAATATTTTTGTTCATTTGAAACTATTTTCAGCCTTCTGACTAATCCAGAAGTGCTGAGGCAACTTCAGACACTGCAAAGCACATTGGCAGGCGCTGTGAACCCACCGTCTGTAGAATCAGAGAATGACCGAATGAAGAAATTACATGAAATGAAGCTGCAAGAAGATGAATTTGATAAACGTTTAGCTCAAACTGTGCCTGTAAGAATCGATGTTTATTTGCGATTTTTACATATTTACGAAAACCGCAAACAATTTATTAATTTTTTGCAGAACCTACCTTTCGCAGCCGAGTGTGACTTCAAGTTAAGTTCAACGACGAGTATGATCGGGGGGCTTCATTTCATTGCACCTCAACCAGAGATCCAAATAGGACAAGGATACGAAATCCAGAATGATACTAATACATTTTATGGTAGTCAGCCTGTCACCAATGAAGTTGAAGTAACTTTGTTATTTGAGCTGTGAAAATGGTATATTTAATCTAATATTTTTAATTTTACAGGTAATCAACTTGGATCATGATGATTCACATTCAGAAGATGAACGATACAAACGGAAAAGAAGCCGTTCACGATCACGCGATAGAGGCAGAGAAAAAGACAGACGACGAAGAACGAGAAGTAGATCTAGATCTAGGTAAAGTAGAAAAATTTAAAAATATATCGAATCTAGTGTCTTTGCAATTATCTTTTATGTTATGTATATATATTGTTTTGTTATAGGGGTAGAAGGCATAGGTCTAAATCTAAAGATAGGAAAGAAAAGGAGAAGCGCGAAAAGCAAAAGGAAACAGAAAAGGACAAGGAGCGAAAAAAAAGAGGGTTACCTGCTATGAAAAGCAACAATTTGAGCGGCAAGTTAAATCAAATGTAGTTGTAATTGGTTATATGACTTTTGCATGGGTTTTCAGTGTGCAGCACTACTTTGTGGGTGGGGCATCTTTCCAAATTAGTTCACCAAGATGATCTGTCAAATACCTTCGGCGAATTTGGTGATATTGTGAGTATCGATTTAATATCACCTCGAGGATGTGCGTTTATTGTTATGCATCGGAGGCAAGACGCAGCAAGATGTCTTGCAAAATTGAAAAACTATAATCTACATGGAAAAGCCATAACGGTAAGTAGTCGATATTTTAGAGCGATTAATTCAAGTCATTCGTCCGCGGTCGTACGAACTAACATATCTCCAACCAAAGAGACACTTTCGTATCATCGTACCATCGTATAAACGGATGCGTGGGACACGGGCTTAAGCAGTTAGACCTATTTTTTTCAAAAGTTAAATGTATTGTTAATTAATTGCAATTCTCATCTTTCTATTAGATTGCTTGGGCTCCTGGAAAGGGAGTGAAAGGCAAAGATCTAAAGGATTATTGGGAAGGTGATTTAGGAGTGTCTTATATCCCATATAACAAACTTAGGCCAGACATGGATTTGGAAGCTTTGGAAGACGGTGGTATGGAGCTAATTTATAACTTGTTTATCTGTTCTTTTGTTTAACTTATGATCACTCTTTTCAGGTATGATCGATGAAGATTCTATGCCTGATTGGATGAAGATGAAAGTTGAAGAAAGTGCAAAGAAGAAAGTTGCAGATTTGACACCATTTTTAATGGGAGGTAACAGTTATAAAATTGAAAGTGTTGTAATCTGGTTTAACCGTGCTTTATCTTGTTTTAGCTGGTGACACATCTAATCATTCAACAATCGATACCAGCCAGCCTCCTCCACTCCCACCTTCTAGTCTCATGCAACCCCCAATGCTCTCTATGGTAAATCCGTTTCAAATGAATAACCGATTTTTGAGCATGATTCCTAACATGGCAAACTTGGCTAATTTGCCATTGGGAGTGCCGCCACCCAATATGGCACCTCCTTCTATAATGTCTAATTTGGGATTAGGAGTCGGGTCGCCTTTTCAAGGTTAGTCATACAAATGAAAAATGTTAAAATTGATGTTTCAAATAACTTAAATTGTTTTATATATTTTGGTCTGTCATTTTAGGACCTCCCGGGTTTATTCCGCCTGGAATGCCGCCTCCACAGCAGCAAGAGCAAAAGCCAAATGCACAACCTTCCTCAGATGTAAAACTGCGTAATCTGAGCGAGTCTTTAATGAACTTGACGGGGCAACCGTTGGGTTTACCACCTCAACTTCCAACGCATCTTCCGCCTCCGCCTTTGCATTCGCTTATGGACGATAGTATGGACGTTGAAATGGAAGATGCAGGTATGATAGGTTTATACACATTCTAATAACGCAATTATAATTTGAGTATAAATTATGCAATTAAGAAGATCGCCGACTAATCTTATCAACGTAAAATCAAGTCAAATTACTTACCATTTGTCATTTTATGAAACTTGACGCTCTTCTCCAAAAAACACTCGTGAAGTTTATTTGTGGTATTCGGAACGCTATTGTTAGAAGTATACTCCGACATGAGCCGCATGTAATAGTTTCTATAAATATAACAAATAGCTTTAAATAAACATAAAAAACTAATTTTTAGACAAATACAATTTTATTGTATTGTAGGTAACCATAATAAATTTTGTAAATAAAGAAATAAAACACAAAAACTTTATTCATTCACGCACTGATTATAGGCTAGTGCAAATATTTGAAAAAAAATCCGCCCGTATAGCAGTCAAATCGATTTTTTTGTTTATTCATTTAGTTTGAATAAATCCATTATCATCCTAAAATTGGTTCTAAGTATTGGTTACTCCAAAAAACCTGCTTGATAGCTGTGTTTTTCTAATTAGGGCTGCTGACTGGCTTCAATCAATTCTAACTGATTACCACTTCAATATACACTTTATTACAAAAAAAAATATGTCGTTTGATTGGATTTTCTTCAGTGTGCCCACACCTGCTTCCTTTCAATTCTAACTGATTCCCATCACTGTGTGATTTAATACTGATTGAGTTTTAAATTTTGGAAACACCGTGGCGGGGAAATGTGGGTGACAATCTATGACTCGACAATAGCCCAATCCATATCCAGTAGCCTCAAGTTTTACTTTTTGTAATTTTAGTACATCCGGACTTGAACAAACCGCCACCAAATATTGCATTGAGCGATCAGCTTCAAGCTGCACTGAATGTCCCTTTTATTAGAGACAACAGGCGAGATGACTCTCGCTTCTCACCTTCCAGGAGAGATGGACGAGATAACAAGAGAGATCGCAGCAATGAAAGAGGTCGGAGGAGGAGTAGGAGCAGGGAACGAGATCAAAACAGGTAATGTTAAATAGAAAGAAATATTAACGAGATGCAGCGAATATTAAAGTTCCGTGGGTGTTCCCATATGTTGCCGGTATCCGGAAGATTCTGAACTAATTTTTTTAATACATATTTAAAATATATGTTTTTATTGGATTCTTTTTCATTAGAGACCGGGATAGAAATGGAGCACGTGATCGCGAGCGTCGAGATAGAGACAGGGATTTCAGCAGAGGCGGCCGAGATAGAGATCGCCGTGGGGGCGACAGAGATCGTGTTAATAGGTAAATCTCCTTTGAGAAGTTTGTATATATTTAGGGCTGTGATGTTAATTTTGCGATTTTGCTTAATTTATTTCAGATGGGGTGCAGTAGATCGCAGAGATGACCGAGGTTCGTCGGATCGTCGAGATAGTGGTTATGATCGCCGCGCAGGTCCTCTTGGTCGACGTGATACAAATGATAGACGAGACGATTCTTTTGAGAGGAGAGATGCGGCTCGATCTACTGAACGGAGAGATTCTGTTGATACGCGAGAGAAAAATGACAGATCAAAAACACTTAATGACCGACTTAAAGAAATGGCTGGTATGCTTTTCTTATTTTTTATATTTATTTATTTTATGTATTTATACTATTATCGATTAAGAATGCAACTAAACTATTAATTTAGGTATTAACTTCGATAACGCGGCGGATCAAAGCGAACGGAAAGCTTCTCCCCGAAATCTAGGAGCTTCCGAGGCAAAAGCTGATTCTCCAAAGGAAGGAGGATTACGTTTTGAACCACCTGTTAGTGGTAAGGAATCTTTTAATACTCGCTTTGCGCCACAAGCTAAATATTTTGTTTAAAACACACATTTTTGGTACTAGTAACCTGAGAAACCACTATGATTTACTCTATTTTTCTATTGAGAAACACTGCATCTCTGAACTTATGGTACAAAAATTTCTAACATAGAACATCTTAATTTACTGTTCCTGTAAGGTCATTCATAATCGTTCAGATTGTAAATATAGTTTTCTGATGGCTTTTGCCAAATACGGAGCAAGCAATCTATTAAAAACGAAAACCTGGCTTTTTGCCATTTTTGGTCTTTATTCCACTCAGTATTTACCATACCCTTTATTAAGGTGGCAAGGGCCTTTATTAAGGGAGCTCAATCAAAAAATGAAATTCTAAAGCATTGAATTCTGCTCAACTGATTTCTTCGTCATTTGAAAGTCGAAAGTAATAGAACGGCAATTACCATAAATGAAATCACCATAATGAGGTGAATTACATAGAAAACAAATCAAAGCATTAGATTTGACGAAAAAATTAAAAAAATTGCTACAATTTCATACCACATATTTGATGAATTTATAATTTTATTATTAATGTAATTGAGTCTCTTTCGCCAATGACTGTGCTAGTCGCTTTTAATGGGTAAGGCGAAATGCAACATAATGTATGATTACGTTTTTGAGCTGAACTCAGGAACGATAGAAATTCAACCGATATTTAGTCAAACAGCAATGTGCTTACTATATTACTTATTTTGTTTGCATCGGAGTAATAAAGCTTTTCTTAGTTTCAGAAGACATTTTTTCAAGTTTACCACCTGAGACCGGACGAGAAGATAGATCATCCACGGATTTAGTACGAAATCCAAGTCCGCCCGATAATAAATCAGCTGATTTAAATAACGAAGGAGTACCTCAAGGCAATAATGAATCATCAGTTACTCCATGCAATGAAAATGAAGATAGTCTACAGTTATTGACCTCGTCAAGAGGAATTGAGTTGGGTTCTGATTTGCAAGATTCCAAGCAATTTGGTCGAGAAAGATATGAAACTGGTGGTTCTAAAGAATTCGGCTTTGGCGGACCGAGATCATTTGATGGGGATGGATTAGGCTCTTTCGGCGCTTTTGGACCTGAAGGACCGGACTCCTTTAGGCCTGACGGTCCGTGTCATTTTGCACCTGATAAACCTCCATTTAGAGGTGAGACTGCAAACAAATAATTTAAATCAATTTTTTAATTATATAATTATTGGTTCAAGGTCCTTCGTTTGGAGATGAAGGGTTTGGAATTCCTCCTGATCGAATTGACGGATTTAGTTCTAATTTTCCACCACCCGGATATGAAGGACCTCCAGAAAGATTT
This sequence comes from Dendroctonus ponderosae, assembly GCF_020466585.1. Taxonomy (NCBI): domain Eukaryota; kingdom Metazoa; phylum Arthropoda; class Insecta; order Coleoptera; family Curculionidae; genus Dendroctonus; species Dendroctonus ponderosae. The sequence goes on from NW_026018916.1 coordinate 6,569,391, forward strand.
ATCAGAGGTGGTAGAAGGGGTCGAGGACGAGGTACTTTTACTGGACTATTATGTTCTAAATAGTTTTATCTTTCTCTCCATATAATTTATCTATAATAGTTGATTGATTGATTCTTATATCAGTAAATCTCTTCATTTTAGTCATTTGAGTGGCTTACTTGCAGAGCACGTACAATTGTTCTATATTGCTAAATGTAACAAATTATTAATTATAATTAAAATAAATATTTAAAAAACCTTAATCARAGTGTTGGTGTTRATTTGTTCAGGTCGTGGAAGAGGAAGAGATGGTCCAGAATTTTTCCCTCGTGACGATTTTGGTCCCCCTGTAATGGATGAAGGTTATGGCCCACCAATGCGCGAAGAATTCGGACCTCCACTGAGAAGCGATTATGGCCCGCCGATGAGAGATGATTTTGGTCCGCCTATTCGAGACGATTTTGGTCCGCCAATTCGAGACGATTTTGGTCCACCGATGAGAGACGATTTTGGGCCACCAATGAGAGACGATTTTGGGTCGAGAGGTATGCGAATGCGTGGAAGAGGATTTTTTGGTCGCGGTAATGGCCCGAGAGGCAGAGGAGG
>NW_026018916.1:6570075-6571906 GCF_020466585.1 Dendroctonus ponderosae
GTTGTCAATTGGCCTGAGTTTTAGTGAAAGGAGATATTTTATTCTCGTGAAGTGGTAAGGTTTTGTATGTATGGGAGTGGGACGTGCACCCATGATTCGGCAAATAGCAATATTCAATGAACAAAAAATATCGGGAACATCGGGATGACAGGCCTGTGAGTCACAGGCTGTGACTGACTGACTGTTTTTTCGGAATTGAATTTCGGAATGTTCTGAGCGGTTCTTTGTCCTTGAAACTTGATCTTTTTCGACCAATAGCAGTGCTTCTGAAATAAAATAGCATTTTATCAAAAGAGTAGTGGACGAACTACATTTAAATTTGTATAGGCGCTATTTACCTACTCTGGACATGTTTCAATATTTGTTTATATCAAACATAGCTGAAGTATTAAATGGCCAATTTTCAATTAAGCGATAAGATGAATTGCAATCAGTGATTAGCATGAAAATAGAATATTTTTCACATTTTACTGCCCTTAAGTGGGAAAGATAAAAAATGTGGTCACCTTTTTTTGTGTTCAAATAAAGTTTCGATAAAATGGTAAAACGTTACTCATAAAAAATGTTATGACTTTTTTTTGAACATCAGCCCTTACATATACAAAGGAACCAAAGGCATTCGGTCATAATTTATTGCTGATCCAGCAGATTCGCACCCAAATTACTAGGAAGTGGCGTGGATATATCCTTCAATGGAACAGCTAGTGCAGTCGGATTAGATTAGATTTTTTCCGGGCACTAAATATATGAAAGCAAATTTTTTTATATTAAATTAGGTTTTGGCACTATAACTTTTTTTGAAGGTGTCTGTATCCCTTATAAATATAAATTTTAGTTCCAAAAATTCATAACTTTCTGTTCATTCCTATTTGTTATATAAAAAGGACTCTTGCCAGATTCCAAATACATTTTTCTTGAGACCTCGGAGAGACTTCTCTGAGGCTGTATTTTACTGTTAAAGAGTTATACTACTTAAGTACCGTAAATGAAAATTTCATTACTGACTGACTAAAAAAAGTTATGGTACCATTTTCGTGAAATAAAACTAAATTAATTATTGAAAATTAACAAAACGCTGAAATGGACGGCTTTCTTTTTATTTTTGAGTAAACTAATGAACGGATTTTAATGTGGTTTATCTGATATCATAGGTATTTTTACTATTTGGAAAAAAGGATGATACTTTTTTTCAATAGCAACAACGGTTTAACAATTATGCAAAAAAACGGGCTTCGCACTGTCTTTAATTGTTTATAAATAATTGTTCATAAACAATGTTCCACAGCCGGAAATCGAGCACAAACTATAGTCTCAATATTCTGACATCCTTCCGAACAACTTATAATCTTTTACCATAATATTTTCAGTGCCCGAAACAGGCCTTTTAAAGTCTAATCCGAGTGGACTCAAAATACAGCCTTCAGCCACAAACCAATATTTATCATGGGCCACAATAACATGTAACAAAAAATCACAGATACTTGGAACAGGTACGAGCTTGGAACAGTCACACATGGAAACTGTGACTGAAAAATACTCGTTTGTGTCATCCCTAGCGTGGGCGATGACCGCGTGGTTATGATAGTACTGGCAACTGCGCGAAAAATTTGTACTGGCACGCCGGCGCAATAAGCAGAACCACATGGCGTCCTTTGCTTTGATTTGGAAATTTCTGATTTTCAGAGGGTGAAAAACTGGTGGAAAACGGCATTTTCGCGAAAAAAAGTCGTTCTGGGATTTTCTAAGAGGTCAGCATAGTCTTAATCGGCAAAGCGGTAGTCTTGCTAACAGATCGTGCCCTGAACATTTACCCAAGTGAATTGAATTATAA
>NW_026018916.1:6572006-6574805 GCF_020466585.1 Dendroctonus ponderosae
TTGTTGGCGGTAAAGTTCGTATGAAACTTTCATTTCGGAGTACTTTTGTAGAAAATCTGCATGCATTAATTTAATGTTAATATCACTGGGCAGATATTTTCGATTTGGGGCGTGTTCCCTTCTATAATGCGATATGCTTGGATTAAAAGAATTAATATGGCAAACTACGTGTTCTCTGTCAATTTTTTTCTCAGGTTTGACAAACATACATTTTGAATCAGTTTGATTCAAAACATCTCTAACTATTCTATCGTTATGGATAGCACAAAACTGCCAAAAAAAATTTCTTGCAAACTCTTACATCATTCCCTGTATTAGCTTTTAAATAGTAGTTAATTGTATTACTTCGCCTGAAGTCTCCATCTTTAGTTTTTCTTTTTTTATCGAATTTTTTTAACGTGGTAAAAATAAGTTGACGCTGTTGTTCATGGGTTATTTCCCAGAATTCTTTATTTATAGCATTTTGTCTCCATATGTCAATTGCTTGGGTACATTTTTTTGCACAATTTTCCTTACATGTTTCTTGCACGTTATGCTGTGCAATTTTTTCCTCCCTTTTCAGTTTCTTTCTTTCCTGTATTGCTGTGACTTTTCCGTTTTCGTACTTTTCCTTGTTTAGTAAATTTTTGCGATTGATTTTGTTCACCGGTTTTCAAAGCATTTTCTATGATAATCTTCAATAAATCTCCAATGAATTCTGCAGGCTTTTCACTTGCGGTCTCAGTTGGCAATTAAGACTCCACATTAAAGTCAGGATTGTGTGAGTTATCAATAGAATTTTTGTTTAGTCTGTCATGTATATTATTAGCTCTATATGTGGACATTTTTTGAGCTAATTCCTTGTTTAGGGCTAGTAAAACTAACATTTTAGATCTAGCAGACATCTAGAAATAAATAAAAAACACATAACCTTAGAATAAACGGCACGGATGAAACACATGAAATAGTTAAATATAAGATTCTTGCCTTGTTCTCTATATCAACAATTAAAATATAAACAACTTATATAACACTTTCGAAACTAACTTAACAAACACAACCACTAAAATAATCGCAGTAATAATATCAGTTAATAAATGAACTCTAACCAAAATATCTCTAACCACATTTTCATATACGCCATACGGCAAAAAGACTCAATAATAATAATAATTATCAATATGACTTTTTGATCATTACGACTTAGTACAGATACTAAGCCAAAATGTCGTAAGTGACATATTTTTAAGCAGATACGACAATATGACTAGGTAATTATCAATACGACTTTTTGACCTGGTAACTGGTAGATTTTTGCAGATAGGACATATAAATATCATTGAAAACCCGTATTCTAATGATGATACGACTTCCAGACCTTGTCTGGGAGGTAAAGCAAACTCTGTTATACCAGTATTCCGCATAAGCTGAAGTACTACTTCAATACTACTTCTTGTCTTAGCAGGGCAGTATAGAGGAAGAATATATCAGTTGAGACAACTTGCAATCAATATCGAAACGAACGAGCGAAAAAATGAAATGCCTTGTTGAATTTTGCAGGTTTGCAGAATGGTCCCGCCCATAACCATCATCAACATCCGGCGTTCACCAACAGTGGCGCCTTGACGCCTGAAAGTTTGCACCATCCTGGGCACCATCCGAACCCCAGTAATACGAACAACAATAACAACGGTACAGTGAAAATATGCTGCGGGTGCGGGAGCAAAATTTTGGAACGGTTCCTTCTCGAGGCCCTGGACCGTTACTGGCATAACGGATGTTTAAAGTGTTCATGTTGTGGAGCCATGTTGGGCGATATTGGAACTTCGTGTTACACCAAGGGTGGGATGATTTTGTGCAAACAGGATTACATCAGGTAACTATACAGGATTTTATTTACTTTGGCTGAACGCGACCAATTCTGCATAATTTTGCATATTTCAAGTGGCTTGTAGTCGTAAAACCGCCTCATTCGTATAAAGCTTGGTTCTCATGGGTCCGGAATGCTTTGCGGAGCGCGGAAAGTGCGCGCGCAGCCCACTACTACAGTATCCGGATTATTTTTCCGGATTCCGCCGACAGTGTTGGCATATCTTTCGGGAAGTCAGACAGGGTAGAACTCTTTTCTACATTTTTTCTTGCCAGTATTTTGAGGCGCATGAAGTGAACGTTTGAAACCAAAACTTAACCCTGCTTTTGTCTTTGTACGTTCTGAAAAGAAGGAACCAAATACATCAAAATGAAAGTAGGTCGAATAGGCGCCGCTGAACAAAACCTTTCGCTGGAGATAACCTAGGTTTTCACCTTCAAATTTGGAAACTTCTGCGGATGGGCGGAGCTAGCGCATGCGGCAAACTTCTGATTGGCCGGAAGGTTTTCCGCATTCCGGACTCATGAGAACCCGGCTTTAAGCGTGGGTAACTCAGTTAATTTTCATGAGTTGGCGCAGCGATGCCGAAATGGCTTGTTGCGCCAACCCAACGCACCGATGCAGTTTGCGTTTCAGACCCATATGTTAAAATGTTGCTCCTAAAAAATGTAGTTACTTTTTTCTTTTTATTTTCCTGACTGCGTGTACTTGTTATGATTTTTTTATCGTTCCTGGGTCTCAGTCAAAGTGTAAAGTAAAAATTTTGAACATCGTTTTTTTCATTACGATTCGGCGACAACAGCGCCATCATCAGATTTAAAATTTACACAAACTCATGATTGGTAAAATGCTATAGAACATATAAAAATTATAATATACAGGGTTATTCACGCTATACGGCACGGAAGTTTGCGGCTAAACCGTTTGATTTTTAAAAAGTATTATTGTAT
>NW_026018916.1:6574905-6601209 GCF_020466585.1 Dendroctonus ponderosae
TACATCTAACATTTGTTTTGTCATACGCTGATAAAATGTTTTCTCTGTTTTTTCATATTGTTGCAACAGTAGACTTTCCAAGTGCTAATTCCTTACACGTCACTCTGCTTTACTCCACTTTTTATTTTGTTAATAATCTCGTACTTTTCAATTAGTGAAAAAGCTTTGCGTTTTTGTTTTTCCATTCTAAAACGATTTACAAACATAACGCGGCAAAAAACAATAAGTCACTGCCGGTTTCTCGCTCTCACTAATATAAACAACTCCGCACGATTCGTGTTGCTGAGCGTAAAAGTTTGTTATAAACGGAAAGTGAATATACAATTAACCTAAAAAGTGATCGTTATATCTGGAAGTTCGTTATAAACGGGTTCGTTACAACCAGTAAAAAAATACGTTGGTCTTTATGGACGACGTTTCAATTAAAGAAAAAAGTTCGTTTTAACCGAAAGTGCACTATAACCGGGTTCATTATAAGCGGACTTTAGTGTATTTTTAAGAATGTTAGTGTGGCATTTGTAGGTATGGATGGTCTGTGGAGAAAATACACCTGAAAATAATATAGAAAAATTAATTTTGTGACTAAACAGGAAAATATAGTTATAAATTAATGTCAACAAAACAAGTGTCATATTACTAATTAACTCGTAGTTATAATTTTAGCCACCAGGCTGCGTCTGGACATTTGAACTTGCGAATAAGGTTGTGATGACGTGGCCTGTGTCACCAGCGTCGGCGCAATCGGTAGCTTTTCTCTAATTCCTTCATAGGTGGCGTTGATATAGAAAATTAAAACGTTCTAATTAAATCACATTTAGAAATGTTTTTCGGGCTTTAAAGCCCTAATTCTATTAATCTAATTAAAATCAGATATTTTAAGTATTTTTAAGTATTCATCGTTTATAATTATAATGAAAGTAAAGTTCTGTGTTTCATCAATTAAATTTTGTAAATATTTTCTTTCATTCTTGATTTTCTTTGCTTAAACATCGAGCAAAAACAATAAGTAAGTTGCAAAAGTTCGATGTGCTCATGCATTTTGCGCAAGGTAGACACATTCCACGGTAAATTGTAATGCTGATAGTTATGTTTGCTTTATAGTTATTCGTTCGATCATTATTAAGTAAACATATTTTATTAAAACGTATTGATCATCTCAGTCATATCTCCTTCAACATTCATTCATTGTCACTCTTTATATTCTTTTTCAGAATATGGATACAAACATTAATAACGAATCGAGGCAAGCACCGATTTATGAAGAAAATCAATTACTTAACATATTTCACAGCACAATTAAAGAAGAACCATACGAAGACGAAGAATATACAACGGGTGTTGATTCCGTTGACAGATTATTGTAAGTATTCTACTTTGCAGAAGGGGCTCTTAAAATAATATTCATATAAAATGGTCAATTTTTATATAAGCATAGATCAGAAATATTTGTCAGAGATTTATCCTATAGGTAACGTTATCGTTAACCATACAGATAAAAAATGGAAATCGGGAGACGTCGTAGAACGTTATAAACCAATATATAGATAGACAAAATTTAGTACTTCGCGAAGATTGAAAAACTTGCCAAATGCATGCACTTGAGTTAGATGCTGTCTTTATCTTTAGATTCATCACTAAAACATTGTGTCATTGATAACATTTTTGGAAAATAATTGATAGTATTACCTTAGGTAGCATATATATTTTTCTTTCATAAAAATAAAATTTATTTTTTTAAAATGTTATTTGTTCAGTTTGTTTTTGTTTATGTTATTCACATTACATTTTAGTAATAACAACGAAGTGTTCATCAAGAATGAGAGTATTGCAGTGGAAGAATGGCACCACATTAAAGAGGAGTTTGAGGAAATGTGTGAAACTAGTCACAGTGGTGGTAATGTGGGCGAAAACATTGAGAACTCTTTAAGTGGGGCTGATGATTCAACGTCCCTGTCCAGCTTTGATTACAGTCTTATGAAGAAAGAAGTAGATATTGACTTGCATGAAATCAAGTAAGCATAAAATGTATAAAATGAATTTAGAGCTCAAAAATTAATCTGCTTTAGGTCCGAACCCGATTTATCTGAGGATGAAGCAGACGATATATTTTCATGTAATTTTTGTCGTTTTAAAACTTCTAGTGAACTGTCTTTAAGAAAGCATCAACTTTTACATGATCCCAGTAAGCTGTTATGGCACTATTGTTCTAAATGTAGTTACAGAACGAAAGCTATAGCTCATATGAAACGGCACACTGCCACACATCTTCCATCTGGGGAATGCGAATTTTTTATTTGCGCAATATGTGATTCAAAATTTAAACAAAAATGTACACTTAAAAGGCATCTTCATTACGTTCACGGAGATCTGTTCCGAAAGCAGAAGTCACAACTGGATCAAAACGATCAGAAATTTGACTGTAAAGAATGTTCGTATAGCACTTTCAAAAAAGGTTTATTTATGGCTCATTTAGACAAACATAAAAACACTAACGACATTAGTGGTTTGTACATATGTGATATTTGTTCTTTCACCACAAAATATAGACGAAATTTACGAGCCCATTTAGAAACACATAAAGAATGTACGCAACTGAAGGTATATAAATGTAGCATATGTAAATTTCAAACGAGGCTTGGGTATTGTTTGAAGCGACATTTTCTTTCTAAGAAGCATTTGCTAAAAGTGGGACAACTTGACACCTACAGTCCGAGATCTTTAAAAATGAAGCAAGAAAAGAACAGCTAACCAATATTATTCAATATTTTTACTAATATTTTATTATTTTAAGTTTTACTAATTATTTGTTCTAGAATGTCATAGTCGTTTTATAATGCAATTTTATTATTTATATAAGTCATTATTACCTATTTATAAGTTAGTTTAGACATTAATGCTAAACTGACTAATGAAATAGTCTCCACTGTAAAAGACAATATACTCATGGTAGTCACATCCTCATCGTCGTCTTATACTCTTTGTCTAGTCTTTTATTTCTGTTCATAATTTGTTTTTTAATTATCAAAATACAGAGTGTTTTGCGGCTCGACCAACAAACGCAAACTAGGTGTTACAAGGTTCAATCGGTTGCAAAACTATCAAAGCAAGCAATGTCGATGCGCTTTTGCTTCAAAGAAATTCATGGGCATACTGGAATTGTTTTTAATGTTGATTTACCTTGACGGTCTTCTACACCATTACTGTCAGACTGAATAAATGTTTTTTAAATAATTCATATTAACTGCAAATTGGTATTTAGCTGAAGCAGATATATTACTTTGTTATTTGGTGGCAAAAAGATATAAAACATCTCACAATTTTGATTTATTCAAAAGTTTTTAAGAATTACTTTCGAATGAATAGAACTCAGTTTAACGAAGTATATGATGCGATCAAACTATCTACTGAATCAGATGGGTGTACTTATTGCCCAGAATCCGATCGGCATTGAAGGAAAATGATCTGTTTTCTTAAAGTAAATTGTAGATTTGCAAAGTTATTTTATATATACAGGGTGTCCCGAAATTGTTGGTCAACAAAGATAGAGTGTACAGAAGACCTGAAAATAAGGCCTGCGTTTAAATTATTAAGTTTTTTATTTCTTATATCTTTAAAACAAATTCGAATCGACTTGGAATGATCCCTGGAACACCTGCTTTGTTTGACAAGTCACACGACAACCTGTATGTTACATACGATTGCCGGCATTATTTATACATATAAGTACATTTATGTATTGAAAACTACATAGAGATTCAGCAGAAATGGAAATTATTTTTTGACAATTTTGTTTCTTAGGTGTATATTTCAAATATAAAAGATATGTATACTTTTATTGAAGCTTCAAAGAATATTATATAGGAATGTGCAGAACTTAAATGCCATGTGATATAAATAATGGCAATGTTGCTTTATTGGCAACTTAAAGGTGGTTTGTTATCAAATGCATATGTTAATTGGATAAATTTATTGTTTTATATACATTTTATATTCAGGGTTTATTATATGAGATTGACTATTTTTAAAACATTTTTGTTTCTTTTTCCCCAAAACTACTGCGTGACTGTCCCATTTTGTTTACTTTGTGTTTTCTTTTGGCGTCTGGTCAATTGTCAACACATCGGCAATCTAATAAAATACATGCATAGTCAATCGCCAGCGATTCCTCTTGAAGTCGCCGTCATAGATGAACACAGAAGTATTGTTGCCAAGGTTTAGGTAAAGAAAGTCGCCTAATCGCAGACAAAAAGTATCCCAAGTCAGGAGTCAAGGTGGCATCTGAATTCAATGATCCTCGATTTCTGTTTCAAGATTTTTTGGTAACATAATGAATATTAAAACTAAGGAAATACTTGATGGTGCAAAATCATTAACACAAAGAGGGACGTAGGAAAGTGAATACCTACATTTGGAACTAAATGCTGAATCGGATTTTTTGTTAAAAATATACCAATCCGTTTTAAAAGTTGAAGTTGTTCCTCACTTGACGTTCTAGCGCCATCTATAAAAAGTTGATATCAGCTTCGGGTTTTCCCCTAGCAACTACACAACATTTGTATAGAACATCTTCTTGGGGTTGCTAGAATTTACGAGATATTTGACTGGTTCTTTTAAAATGAGCTCCCTGTATAAGTGTAAATTCGAAAATTGCCAAGAAGATGACTTTCAATAATAAATCCAATTTATTTGCGAATAAATGTGCGCAGGAAAAATTGCATAGTGTAATACCGGCATTATTCGAGTCAAGACAGCTGGGCAATCTTTGCAGACCTTCGTTCTTTGTATCATCATTACTACTTAGGCTACGAGGCGAGAAGTAGGTTACATCTTCAAATACTCAAGTGGTTATTTTTGTGAGTCGTTTGCTACATAACGTTCTGTTACAAGTTTTCTAATAATATTGTTTGAGTCTAATTTTTAAATAAGTTAAATAAGTTTAATTTTCATCTCAAAGACCTGAGTAGAAGCTACGATAGAGATATTTTGAAAGAAATTGAACGTAAATCAAATTATTAAACGCAAGATTAAAAATACGTTCTATTTTAACAAAATTAAAACCTTTTCCTAAGATAACCTAAAAAGACCATCAGAAAATCTAGACTCAAAAATCTACACTTGCAGATCTAAGTACACTGCAGCCAACACTAGCAAACGTGTAGTGCTTCTTCAAACGTTTAGGTATATCGTTTTATCACAGCGTTTATGATTTGGACGTGTAATACAGTTTTTCTGAGCGCTTTTATGACAAGGGAAGAAGCAAGAAGTTATATTTTAAATGATTTATGACGTCCTTGTACGTCGTTTATAGGCGTCATTTCAAGGTGGCATCGTTCCGTGATAATCACGTCAGTTAGACGTGATGAAATTGATAATTTCAACACACGATACCACGTCTACAACCCATGTCCCATGTATCCGTTTATACGACGATGATACGAAAGTGTGTCTATTGGTTGGAGATCTGTCAATTCGTCCGTCGTCGTACGAACTGACAGATTTCCAACCAATAGAAACACTTTCGTATCATCGTCCAAACGGATGCTTGGGATAGAGGCTTAATATGGAACACCGCATATTTAATTTATATTTTGAGGTCCTATGTAAAAAAGGTTGTAAAATACGTACGTTCGTACCTATGTAAAATAACGCAAGTGGTTAAATGGCATTTATTATAATACCATTTAAGCAGTTCCGTGTTTTTTAGTTTATAACAGTACCGCATTATTTTTAACCTAATTTGCATTTTATCTTTTGAAAATGTTTCATTGAATTGATTTGAATACTTGAATATCTAAAAGTGTCAGACAATTGGCAATCTAAGATTTATACATGTATTGATAATATGCTATTTATTACTATTTTATACTCTGAAGTTTGAAGAGCCATAGAAATAATGATATTCTCGTCCCAGTTTTAGACTGAAAAAACGATATTCTCGACCCAGTTATACGTTGTAACTGGGATTGAATTCGTTTTTAGTTCAGAAGGTTTGGGTGTTATTGAAATGGACTTTCGTTTATCAATTGACTTCCATATTTTATTACTAATGAATTTTAGACAATATTTTCGGATAAACCGAAGCTCTGCGAAATTTAAGGTAATTATTGAATGATGCGTCTCTAATTTACGCCTCTTTCTACTCACGCAATAATGTGGTTAACTTATTACCAGGCACTTGCCAACTCTTATAATATTTATCTTGTAGTACTTCTATTGTAGAACTCATTATGCTTTGTGAAAAGTAGGCTCAAACCTTTGAGATAGCGCGCAAATTATAATTCCGCCAACTTACTTTAAAATCATACTTGACTCAATTGTGTTACACTATCCGTATATGCAAAAAATGGGCTACTTGTTCATTTATCACTAACAATTATTATCAACACTTGTTGTTTGAACTTATGCGGAATCAATTAAAAGGCGGTTTGCACTGATTGCGGGTGTTATTCCTGGCTGTTCTTGTCTTCATCATCAGTTGCATGCACATATTTGCAGAAATGTGGATTCTTGACTGGCACAGAATATTCAAATATATACTATTAATTTCAGTAAGCATATCGAAGATAATGGCAGACAGTGACTGTAGTGATTTCAGCATTACCGAAGCCGAAGGGATCTATCTGACCAAAACTCAGTTTGCTTCTGGAGAATTAATTTTTGAAGACACATTTCAAACGTTGGATTTAAACGTTTGGCTGCGCGAACCAACTAATCAAGCGGTAAGTTAGAGGAATACTAATATTACTAATTCAATTAAGAAATATATATAATACATATGTTTACATTTTGGCAACTGGCGCTTATTATGAAAATAAGTTATAGTTTGTTGACCGATACGCAAATAATTGACAATTTTGTTCCTTGGGGATTCGGTGTAGTACGCAGTGGTGAGAGAAAAATTAAAACTTTTTTAGATACCACGCTTTCAGCAATTTATTTTTCCATCGTCATGAGAACTATAATAATTATAAAAAACTCTGTGCCATGAAGCACACGGGGCACACAACTTGTCAATTACTTATTATGAAGCAAAGTTTATAAATATTTCTTGTATAATATAATAATGATAAAACCTAAATTCAATAATTGCTGCAGCATGTGAATGAGTTTCAACTATTTACTGATAGTAATGATAATAGTTACGTGCAAGATGGAAATCTTCATATCACACCTACGTTCTGGAACGACACTGCCGAAACTGAGAACATGGTACTGTATATGAAAGGAAAAAAATATTTGAGGTATGTGAGCAATAATTATGGGTTTGAAATTATATAGGGTGTACAATGAATACATTCTGATAGCAGCAAATCAAAGGAGGCTTGAAATGCGACAAACCAGGAAAAATCATATGAAAAATAACGACATTTATTGGGACAATTTTGTTTATGGTCTTAAAACAATTGTTTGAAAAAAAAATCAAATATCTCCTAATTATAATTTGCCAGATATCGATCGTGGCGGTTTCCGACGGGACAATCTGTATATTTATAAACATTTCTAACTAATCACTAGGTCATTATGCATGATTTGATGGTCGAATGCCAATAACGTTATCCAAGAAACTCATTTTAGAGATACTTTTCATCCTATTAGAAGTGCCAGGCTGAGCACGAAAGAATCATTTTCATTCACTTATGGAGTTGTAGAGTTCCGTGCCAAAGTACCATTGGGAGATTGGCTATTTCCAGGTAAATGTAACTATTTTTTTAACATTGTTGATACTAATTAAACGATTTAATTTTTAAAGCGTTGTGGCTTATGCCCAAAGATTCAAAATATGGGTCTTGGCCTCTGTCGGGTGAAATTGATGTGATGGAATCGCGAGGAAATAGGAATTTAACGGACTCAAGTGGAAATATTGTAGGTGTTCAATCAGTCTCCAATACTTTGCATTGGGGCCCCAGCAAAGCACTGGACACATGGCGATTAACATATTTCACTGAGGAAAATCTTTCCTATTATAGGTATGTACTATAGTACATATAATATTTTGTTTAATTTGCTCTCTCAGTTTTATTCAAAAAAGTACAAAAATGGTCTACCTACCATTTTTCGAATCCAACTTTTAAACAATTTACGACAATATTTAGCTATCCGTTAAACTAATTCTAATGAGTCGCGGTTTAGCCGATGGTGCGACAGAATTTAAAAAAAATTGTATAGAGATATAGAGACGATAACAAAAGAAGTTGATTTTTGTATAAGCAGAGCTTGAAAATGTGGAATAAAAAACTCTGAACAATTTTTCCACTGACAGGACGTTATATAAAACGTTATCTCGAAAAACCTGGTCTAACAAGTTGGAATTTTTTTCGCAAGGATAAGGAAACACTTGAACTTAATAGATGAAATTTGTCATAATTGTCCGACTTCCCATTAAAATCGGCCAACTTTTCACATTTTGAGGTTTTTATAAATTTAGGTTGGCCGGTACTATAGAAATTAGATACAGGGTGATTTTAAATACCTAGATATTTTTCTATGAGCCATATTTCAAATATATTAGCGCTATTTGTATTCACCATTTTTGTCAAACTAAAATTAACTGAGATGCCAGTTTGTTAAAATTCGAATTTATGGAGGAATTTTGTGAGAAAAAAAAGTTGTCGCAAAGACACATTTGCAATTTGTGATTTTTGTTTCCTAGCAAAGATACTAAAAATGGTACATGTTTATCAACATTATGAATTGCACGATATGCTGATTATATGCGGAGGCCCCACGTAACAATCAATCTATCTGCATCTGTATAAAGCAGGAGAAAATTGTGACTTACGAGAACATAGTAGAGCTCGTTTTGTTGCATGCTGGTAATGAAAACCTACATGCTATACCTACCTTGTACTACCAATTTTAAAACAGTTTTAGTCAATGTTTATACAGGTCTTCTAAATAATTTCCTTATAGCGAATTTAAACTTTTAACAATCTAGGATTTTGTCACAACTCTGAAACACCCAGTACTACACTTATAGTAAACCAAAAAACGGCCTATCCCGCCTTTAACTGTTGAAAGAGTGTTTGGTTACAGTTTCAACACTCAAATTTGATGTTTTCGCTGCACTTTCACCCCATTTTTCCTCAAACTTTTCGCAGCCCTTCAATCTCTCAAAATGTACCGTGTCCGTACACCGAACAGATTTACTCGAATGCGGCACTTTTATTTATTACTTTTAAAATATTTTATAAACCTAATTGAATCTCAGTAATTTGAAAAACCTTCTTGTGTTTAAAAGCATCTTGTACGATATAAGATATAATTACGAGTCAAGGCGCACTTAAATATTAACTAAAATACAATGCTGGTTCAGGTAATCTTTATTAGGTTTGAATAACGCTGATCCAGAAATAGCTGCTTTAACTTTAACAGCGGACGGCCTAAGTTAATAAGCAATTTTGTCAATTATAATATAAATTTAATTTAGAGTCACTAGTGGCTTTGGAAATTAGTTTACTGTTTGCAGATTAAAAGAGACAATTGTCACTGCGAACTGAAATTATTTATACTTACTAAACAATCTAATGTTAAAACTCATTAGATTGTTTAGTAAGTAACATTTTAAACATGAGTGAAATCGAAATTTTACGATCAGACACTTAGGTGCAAGATTATGTAAAAATTTCATGTTTTCCGTCCCGTTTTTCCTCATACCTCTGAAGCAAGAACGCTCATTTTTGCATCATTCCAGAGATAACTAAATTACTTTTTTAGAAAGGGCAGGAGATAATAGATGTTGGCAGTTTTGTCAAAAAAGTCTTGATTTCAAGAAGTTTTAAATTTGCGTGTTTTTTTTGAGTTGCAAAATCGACTCAAACATTATTCATTCTTTTAAAATATTTATCTACTCATCATTATGAACGAAAGGTTGGTAAATTACATCGAGTTTTCTGTTTTATTTAACTTGTTTTTCCATGAGATTACTATGATATTATTATAATGGACCATTCCAAATATTTTGCAGTTCAGACTTCCACACTTATAAATTGATTTGGGCTCCAGAAAGTCTTAGCTTTTACGTTGATGACAAAGAAACTGGTAGAATATCTCCTCCAGAAGGTGGCTTTTGGGAACTTGGTAATTTCAGTGACGACGGTAAGTTAAGAAGAGGTTTTATTATTTAATAACAGATCTTATAAGAAATATTTATAAATGATTAATCTTGTGTGTCGGAACAATATTAGTTTTTATTTTTGATTGTCCTCAGAAATTCCCGAAATTGCTTATTATAAACTTATTTCCATGAAAAAAAACGTATTGTATCTTTTGTAATAATATTATCTAATTTTATTTGTCCCAATAGATGTATCGAATCCATGGGTGGATGGAACTAACTCAGCTCCTTTCGATGCTCAATTCTATTTGATAATGAATCTGGCAGTGGGAGGGACTTCGTTCTTTTCAGATTCCTTTACAAACGAAGGAGGAAAACCTTGGAGCAACTCGTCGCCTAATGCGACAATAGAATTTTGGGAAGGACGAAACCAATGGATGCCTACATGGAATTTGCCCTCAGATGGCTCGCATTTCCTCATTGACTATGTCCGAGTTTGGGCTTTGTAAATTAATACAGTTTATTCGTTTAACAGCGTCATACTCATTTTAGGGTGAATATGAAATCTGAACCTTGGTAGCATCTTCGTAGAAAACATGATCGATAGCAATTTATTAAATATTGAATTTTATGAAAAAACCGAGTTCTACTACTTTGTCGGCAAGCATTTTGCTGATAGTGAAATTATTAAAGGTCGACAAAATGAAACATGACGACGGCTCCGCATGAAGTTCCTTAGGAATTAGTTCCAAAATTATAGTAGTAAAATAGTTACTAATGCACTGGACTTTGAGATTAAGTATCAAACAGATAGAAAATTGATGAAGTTTAAAAAGCAAATTTCTACTAAATTACTCAGTTCATTTTAGCAAAACTACAACTTATTAAGGCATAAAGTAAGGAACATAAAAAGACTATGTGATGATTCAGATATAACACTGTTTGTTCTTATCTTGTTCATCTGAAGGAACTGAAACCCAATTTTATAAGAAATTTAAAAAATTATAAAACTTAAATAATTACATAATTACAACTATATTTCCTTAGCTGTTTCTAATTCTATTTGTAGAGCATTATCTATCAGTATCTTGTGATAAATAGTATAACAGAACGTATAAGTGCTAACGATTTGTCGTTATATTTCTTTATACCTACAGTACCACTTTACCAAAGATAACTATCGATACGAATACGAATAAACAACGATATTTCATATATCGAGGCAGAGTTCATTTTACGTCGCAGTAACTTCACCTAATGTAAAGTTATGTAATTTTTTGTTAAAAATCAACAATTTTGCAAGCAGTTTTAATAAATCACTAAATGTGAATCGGCCGCATCCTTGTGGTGACGTCCCAGATCCTTGTTCGATCCTTGTGACGTCACAAGGCCCCGGTTTTCGGGGGTCCCGCCTTGAGCCTCAAGAAACGTATATTCAGATTTCACGGTTTAAAGTTAATCCGATTAATGTCACGCACTGAATAGAATGTTTCCGTGTTAATTGTCAAATGTCTTCATCTATGATCGAAAGTATGTCTTCGTCTCTTACAATATTTTTATTTATATTCTTATTTACTGCAGTTTGACCACAGTTTGACATTAAGACGACGTGTCCTAACCACAAACTAGTTTAAATGATTCAACTATTTTGGAGATAATAAGATTACTTTTTTAGTGTTATAATTGCATTATGTTTCAATTTATAGTACTTTTACTCGCAGTAATCGTTTTCTTATATGTAGATAGTCAAAGACCACCTCCAGGAGTCAATCCTCAACATTATCAACAGCAACAAGTAATATTTTTTAACATATGTTAATTTACAAGTGATAATTTGAGTTAAATATATTAAGTTACATTTGATTTTGTTCTTTAGTTCATTGTTCGCAGAACACCTACACAAGTTTTCATATTTGTTATAATCAACTATGACAAAATTGTGTTTTTTCGTTCATAAACCCTACTTTCGTATGGTCAAAACATTAATCACTGAACCATATGAAAACGTAAAATATTTAAGTTATAGAACGAATGCTGTTTTGGTTTTAGTATCAACATCAACCTCAGTATCAAGTACCACAGCAACACCAATATCAACAGCAAAATGTTCCCGTTCAACAACCTCCGGTTCAACAAGCACCCATTCAGCAGCAGTATCAACAGGTTAGTACATGGTTTCAGAGAAACCATATATATCCAGTTATTTATTGAAAACTAATAGTCAATAGTATTTCGTTACATATTAACAATACATTTGTTGACTGTGAGGACTCTCCATGACCGAATCATATCGACTTTTGAAACCAATCCGTTTTCCAAAATTATAGGGATTTTGATTTATAAAGGATTTTCAATGCTAGAGAAGATCACAAGTAATAATCAGCATGGTTTTTACATTTCTTTTGCAAGAAGTGATGTCCTTCATTCTTCGCTTCAGATGTTCCGCATTATATTTTTATTTATATTACTTAGTTTGATTTCTTTATCCAGGATATTCAGAAAGGACCAGTTTGAGAAAATCATAATAGGAAAGTGTAATTGATGGCGAAGTTGACTAAATGGGAAAACAGTTAAACTATTAAAATGCAATTAACACAACTAAGTTGATAATGATCGAAATGATGAATGATATGATTTGAAAAAACTGATAATGCGGTTTTTATGCGTTCTTTTCATGTTTTTATGTGCGTTTTCATAATTGCTATCAGAAACGTCCTTTTCCGCAGCTCCAAATAAATCAAAAACGAAATTAAGATTTTATAAATATGGTACTCTTTGTTTATTAGTCGTATCGAATGGTTATTTTCATTCTGACTCGAACGATGCATACAATTTTAACATTAATCTTATGTCCAAAATAAAAATTGAGCAATCTGTTATCGAAAATTTCTTGGAAGATATTAACAGTTTGAAATCGAATTCGTTCTTTGTTATAAAGTAATATTTTGAAATGGTCTCATTTTTAATTGGAATTTAATTTGGACGTTCGTAATGCATCCTCTAGATTCTCCGCATATTTTAGGTTCCTGTACAACAGTACCAGCAAGCTCCCGTGCAGCAGCAGGTACCTCAACAACAAGTTCCGATGCAACGCCAAGTAATTCGTTTATTTTAATTTCTTTATAGTTGCATGCTGGGTACCTTAAGTAACTTGTTGAAACTACTTTAACATCAAATGCAACGAGGAACGTGGTCTTGACTATGTAGCTCTATACTGCAAGGTGTCCTGTAAGCACATGTTCGAATCGATATTGCGACATTCTTTGGCTCTAGAGAAGACGATCTGAGATAACTTTTGCAAAGAAAAAGGTCTTTGATGGTCGATGTTCTTCAAAAAACTTATCTTTTTCTTTTGCTTGCTGTCTATTTGTGTTTAAGCAAGGCTTATTTTGATGAAGCTTCTGAGCTTATTCGCATTGAGCAAGTCGTAATTTCTGAAGTGTCTTAGAACAAAAACTAGCCGAGCATTTTCCTTGGAAGCTGGAATCAATAAATTTTCTTTCAGTTGGTTTATTTCATTCATAATTTTGGCACAAACAAAATGTCTCTAAAATCTTCGATTTATTTTATGTGCAGGGTTTTCTCATAAGTTCAAACCCCGCTTAGATCATTTATTAAAAAAAAATAATGAAAAGTGGTAAATATAAAAGTTGTTTATCATTACTCAATTTTCAAAATGTGAAATTAAAATGAAAAACGAAAATGTAAAAATTTTACATAATATAACTTTTTTTAAATGGGACATTTATGTGTATTTTTATACACATCGATAGGACTTATTTTCGTCATTTCAGAAATATGTTGTTACGTATTCTGGGTTCGAAAAATTCCAGTAACTCGATTTGTTTGTGAGAACAATTTTATAAACACAACACAACAATTCTAGTAAAAATCCGCACTACTTTCTCTTACTGCTCTAAATTACTGTTAGGCACAAAGTAACTACGATCCTGTTGGTACTTTTATGGATGGAGGATGCCACTCATGTTTACCTTCAACTTTGTGGTATATATTTTCTGGTCTTGAAACAATCTACACAGATCATAATAAATATTTTTCTTTATAGCTAAGTTTTGCTGTAATAGCACGTACGTTGGGTTTTAGATATTAATATAATATTACTAATACTGGTAGCGTATACGAAAGGTGCTTTGCTTTAGTAGGAATATTGGCATGCTCCCATAAGTGTATGAAATTAAGCTGAAGTTCATAACAGTTGATATTTTTATAGCCAGCAGGGCATGGACATGGCCATGATCACGGTCACCAACGACAAGTATTTAATGCAGATAATATCGCACATGAAAAAGAGTGAGCGTCTCATTTAGATCATGTATTTACAATTTACTAAAAGCTATTGTTATATTCGTTTAGACATATTCAAGAGCACATGGAGGTTCCTATAGATACCAGCAAGATGTCAGATCAAGAACTCCAATTCCATTATTTTAAGATGCACGATTCTGATAATAACAATAAGTTGGATGGGTGCGAGCTAATAAAGTCTCTGATTCACTGGCATGGTAAGTTAAACATTTTTTAACCTGTAGGAAAACAGGAAAACACGCATATTTTCATACCTAGGTATGACTGAAACATTGTCTGCTACCAGGGTGGATCCACCTTTCAAGTCAGGGGGGGGACATGTGTAGGAATAGGTTGTCTTTTGTTGTTTATGAAATTAGAAAAATCATCGTTAACAGTCGACATAAACCCAGCACAAGTGCAATGTTTGTGAAATGTCTTGCTTTTACATGTGCATTATTGTTTTCTCATCTTTCTCTCCACAGAGCAGGGCAGTAAGGAAAAGCAGGGTGAAATCGAAGAGAAAATCTTCAAAGACGAAGAACTGGTAAATCTTATTGATCCCATACTCAATGTAGACGACACGAATAGGGATGGCTTTATTGACTATCCTGAGTTTATCAAAGCCCAGCAAAAAGCTGCTGGGCAAAAACAAGATAAACCCCAGCATTAAACGTATGTATTTAAATTTTTACGTCCTTGAAAAACGGTGTTAGGCTGATTTTGTGAATGTAAGCTTGTGGTCTTGGTTCGAAAGTTGACTTCTCCTAGTATGCATATGATTTGGTTTTTTATTTATTAGGATTGAACTTTTTGAGATAGTGTATAATGACATATTTTAAAATAATAATAATAATAAAGTATTATATTCGCTTAATGCAACTTTCGATTTTTCAGTTGATCATGAATCCGGTTCGAAGAAAGAAGAAAACATAAAAATTTGGTCCGATGAGGAACTGCAAACTAATATCGATAGTCTATTACAGATTTACGACCGCAATTATGATGGGGAAATAACTTGGGTTGAGTTTGCTGCCCAAAATCTGCTTTAGTGGCATAAAGACATATTTTTTAATTTTTATAATGAAAACGTCCCTTATAGAATAAAGTTTTTTGCATAAACTCTTATGCGACTGCTAAATATTTTCGTTTGTTTTTGTTTTGTTTTGTATGTTTTCCATTTTATAGTGGGGCACTATTGTTTGTTTTCCACTTAACTTATAAACCATGTGTGTAGTTCGAATACACGATTATTTTTATTTTTGTATCAAGGACTGATTTATAAGTATGTTGAAGTAAAACAATTTCGTCCATAATATGATTAGGTATATTCTCTTATTTAACTGTGGGGTTGTGTAATGATTATGGATTCGTAATTTGTACATATGATTTGTATCAGATGAAATAAAAAGTCATGTGTGTTTCCACGAATTTATGAAATTCTGTTGTATATTATTCCAAATATTATCACGAAATCCATACGTCTATTTTAGTGTATTTTATTTTAAGTTTTAAGGTAGTACGTGTTAGAACGTGCATTCAGAGAAAATCTGTTTTAACTGCATTTTGAGACAAGTTGGGAGTTTCTTGTTTGTTATAATAAAAGTAGGATTTCAGATAGTTCAAATAACGAGCATTTTTCGTTCGAAATGCAAACATATTTTAGAAAGCTTTCACGTATTTGAAATTACAGGAAAAAAATTGGCAAAGATGATTTTCGTGAAATTATGGGTGAAGTTATGGGAGAAACACCGGGAGCAGCGAGTACAAAAAAACATAATGTTTATAAAGTAAAAATTGCTAAATGTAGAAAAAAAGCGATCGAAAGAAAAAAATACAAGAACAGGAATTGAGTTCAAAAAATATAAGCTATGCAATCGTAGAATGTATAGGAAATAGACTAATATTAAAGAAATAAGTTTGGCCTTTGGGAATATATCAACCAAGATATCAGCCAAGAAATCTTTAGTCAAGAAGTCAAATCAAGAAAAAAAGGATACTGAACTGAAAAAAAAATGAAAAATAATCTCAATCCACCCAAGTGCAAGTTTCTATGTCTATTTTAGACGATGTCTCTTTGTTTATTCTAGCAAAGATAATGTACATATAATTTTCGAACCAGGCGAAAGTTTTTAATCAACTTTATTTCTAAGATTGAATGGTTTTATTCAAATTATTTTATTAAATTATTACCATCATCAAACATTCCTGAAGGTAAAGACAAATAAATAATTAAATATATATTGATTTTATAGAAAGAAAAATGAATGGAAAAAGCTGAAAATATTAGTGTAAATACAACCATTGAATATTTAATTTTCTTATTAATAGAGGCTTTTTGCTATTACCTAATACACGGTAAGTAGTTCCCACACGAAAGTGAAGTTGGAAAAACTCGCCGGAGTTTCTGACGTCAGATTGTCAGATCATACTACGATTGTTTGCGATTCACCCTACTTGTAGTTTTGATTTCGGAGGCATTGAGGTTAATTTTCCGAAAACAACATTTGTATATTTAACAATCTCTACTTTTTCTCGCTAACAATGGTGCTGAAAAATGTAGCATCGGTAATATTATTCATCAGTATTATACTCGTTGTAACTGAGTGTCATCAGAAGTATTCGAAAGATGCTAATTTTCCAAGTACTCAAGATTCTTCTCCAAAATTCGATGGTCCTGGGGAAGATTTGCGGCCAATTTCCTTGAAGCATTTGGACAGGCCTTTTAGAATGGCAAAATTAAATTTGTTGTGGTCCAAAGCTGTCCATGTGAGTCCGAGTTCAATAGTCTTCTCGCTTGAAATTCAAACTCTTGTTTCAGCGTCTCTCGGATGCAAAGATTCAATCGCTTTTTGGGGAATTGAAACTGCATGATAAAGAAGAAATAACTTGGAAACATTTACGCGCTGAGGGTAAAGACAAGGATGGTTTAAAAGAAGCTCAGCTGAGGGATAAACTGAAGACTATAATGACAAATTATGGATTTTTAGACCAGATTGATGATGTCAATGATGATCGGAAAGTTTATCCGTTTAAGGTAGAGGTTTGTCGCTTGAAGAAATGTATAAGATTATTTCAATCAACTTATTTAAACAGGCGCTCAATGAGGCATCAGACAAGCACATTAACAGGAGCATTTTTAAAGATAAAAAATTGAACAAACTTTGGGAAAAAGCAACAATTGCAGGTTTTAGTAAAGATGAACTTGACGCACTTCAAGAAGAATTCACTCATCATCAAGATAAAATTGATCAATATTATGCTTTGTTGCATAGAGTTAAGGGTGACCCCAAAGATCAAGTTCAAGAGAGAGAACAAAGTAAATATTACATTTACAACCGTGTATTTCCTTTTAAGAACCCTTTTTTAAATGTATGTTTACTAATGTGAATCATTTTATTGTAGATTCTCTTGACGAATCTTTGGATAAATATAATGCAATAGAAATATTAGAAGAGAAAGAACCCAATAAGGATCATTTAGATCATGTAATTATTGGTTTGCAAACTGCTTGAAGCAAAATCAAAAAACTTTATTTTATTTACAGGTTAATCTTATTAGAGAACACCACAAGCAAATCAAGGAAGGTTTCGATCATCTAGATAAGTTGTCTGGTTCGGGACCCGCTAGCAAAGAATTTGTAGAACCAAAAGTGCAAGGTAAGTAACATTTTTGCAAGTAATTTCATACAGGTTCTAACCATGCACGCGCTACGTTATTTTCGTCTTTTTTTAGTTTAGTCTACAAAATAGATCAATTTTATGATTATGTTGGAAACTAATATTGATAATTTCATCAGTGTCATCTAATAATAATAATCAAACTGTTGTAAACATTGATAGTACAGTGTGTGCTTTTTTCAATGGTTAACTTCATGTTTGAAATGCTCCTTTTACTATATTTTCATTGAATACCGTTTAATATACCTTATATATTTTTCATATTTTTTTATGCCTATATATTTTAATTAAAATTATATTTTTTTATCAGGTTTCAAATTATTTAAAATTCATATTTTAAAATTGCCTATTTTTCAGGATTGTGGAGAATTGCTGTTCAAAGTAATTTTTCAACTGCGGAGCTTCAGTCATTAAAGTCGGAGCTATTCCATTATGAAAACAGGTAATACTGATATGTAGTACATTTAATGTTTGTTTTTCGATAGGAATCACAGAAACCATAAGATGTTTTGTTTGTCGATGAAATCTGCCTGGAACTCAAAATCTTTGTCCCTTTAACTTTCCTTGGTTTGCCTAAATCATAATAATAAAAACAGAAGCACTTTGTTAATCCTGTTTTGTCGTGATCGTCTAAAATACTTACAATAAATTCAGCATAAAATCTAATATATAAACATGAATGAATGTGAGGTTAAAAATCATACGGTCGTCGTATTTACAACTTGGTACGTCGACGAACGAATTGGCAGATCACCCAACCAATAGAAACACTTTCGTCTCATCATATAAACTGATACATGGGACATACGCTTCACGCTCATTTTGTCAAGTAGTTTTTATTTGTTTTGCTTAATTCAGATTACTGAAATTGAGACACATGCAAGTGGAGCACGCCTTAAATGAAGCCAAGTACAACAAAAAGCAAAAGTTTTCTGGAGAAAAGTCTAACGGACAAAAAATGATGGAGGACAATATCAAGAAGCAAGCCAGAAAGGTGGATAAAATACATCTAGATATCGAAACGAAGATTATGCAACGACACATCGAATTGTAAGCTTAGTTTCTTAGCGTGTATGTTAACGAGTCGGCAATCTCATTTGGATATTAGCAGTTATTTACCTGAGGGTTTAGCACGTGAAGCCAAAATATGAGTTTTTCATCAGCAATACATCATCAGCAATTTTCTGAAATCGACACCATAGGCTAATTCTGGAAAGTTGTTAGACTTGATTTATCGAGTTTTGATGTACCTACTTACGAACTAAAAGGCATAACATTGACATCCTGCCGGGTCTTACTTCGAATATTTTGAAGTTGTTATGTACTTTTAGTTGTTATACACTATCTGCTATAGGAAAAACTTTTAGCAAATTAATTTCCAGTTTTTGCATTGAAATTATCGTGATTATTAGCAAATAATTGTCTGATGAAGTACACTCTCTTCTCGTTGCTAAATGACCTCAGTTGTGTTGCCAAAGCTTTCATTGATGTAATTAACCAATACAATAATACTAAAATTTGGATATAAGATCACTTATTTTGATAACTGATTAATTAAGTTATGCTAAAATAAAATAGTGTTTTGATTTAAAAAAATATGTATTAACAACTAAGGAAAGTGTCTAGGCATCTATACGAAGAGCAATGGTAAATATCTAATAATGAATTGTGCAATCAAGTAATACATTAGTTTTCAGAAATCATTGTTTATAAAATATTTAATTTTTAATAATGCCATAAAGTAAATATATTTTAAATGTTTGATTCGGACTTTTATTTTCCTACCGAGATGTTTCCAATCAATTGTATTTACCACAGTTTGGAAGGATCTGAATATTGACAAGCTCAAAACTCTCAAACTTACACATACTTCCAYTCTTTACCCTGTAACTCGGTCAGTTATCAACATTWTTCAGAARTTCAAAAACTCTTAAGAAGCCCAYAGAYTMATTTTTTTCCAAAATTCTAAAAATTTTCGAACATTTTGAAAATKGCAAATGKGCAAATTTTTCACATAAGAGTCRATATTAGACCAAAATGCTACTTCTCATAACATGTTTCGTATCTAGTTTCAGAGAAAATGGAATYTGAAGTTAGAGACTTAAACTGCCACCCACATTGTTTGCACACTTATTTACASAWAACTCCGCAAGTGTTGACAATATTTCAAACGCCCAAAAATCTCAAARAAGTAGCTTTAAAAACTATTCCAGTYTCAAATTGKATAGCGGCAACAGCAAGAGAGTAAAACAAGTTTGAACTCAGTGTGCAATCTTTTTAGAGAAATTAATATTAATTGGAAAAGCTGACATTTWTGAAGACTATATAGYCGTATAGAYSATTTTCCAARCAAAATATGCTCAATATTTTGTCAGAAAAAACTTGTGCATGCATGCCAGTGCATTTAAGGCCGAGTAGCCGAATTTTYGAAAGAGTATTATTTTTTRCCCRCAGAGTTTTTTAAATTGTGGTTTTGGTCTAAGTGTCTTTCTTTGTGTGTACATGGTAAAGTAATATTTAGTTGCAGCTAAATGTCAAAGGAGGATCATTACAAAATTCAATCGAATAATTTTGTTCGCTAAAATGGGCCATTAMAGTGYCTTTCTTTACTTTAAAAAGTTTACTAAGTTTACTTTAAAAACAAACTACTGCGGAGAACCTGACTGATTAATGTTGAAAAGCTGARWGATATTAATTMAAATTTTGGGAACACTTGYTATCCTTCATGTGAAACAAGAACCGTTTAATTTAKAGTGTAATTTGCAGAAGAAAAATTACYTAATTATCTAGTTTGAGCCCCTCTGGATTTCGAAAATAAAAACTTACTTACTTACTACYTCTTTCTTCTAACTATAAATTCCTCTACTAACAATTTCTACCGAAAATRTCCTTTTCAACCACTTCGCAGTTCGAAAGTTTACGATTTTTCCTTGTTTTGGTTGAGATAGTTGAATTCCCAAACTAAACAAATTAACCCAAACATCCACATAAAGTGTCTAAATCAAACCAGTTTTGTTCAAAACATGTATTGAAATGTTGATTTGAAGAACAATTGAATTCAGGGTGTAATTTAAAGAAGAAAACACTTACAAAAGACGCAAATTACCTGCCAAAACAATAAAAAGTATAGTTCAGAACAGAAAATTAATAGTTTGAAATATCAAAAGTGTCTTATGTAGAGAGTCTCATTCGTTACCGTATAATATCTAAGTTTAAATTAATTTTACAGAAATAAAATCTGAAAAATTTCAAAACTCAATGCAGAATCCATAACCGCCTCGTTATATAAAATACAAATCAATAAAATGGGCCTAAAAGCTCTACATCTACATGACAACCAGGGGCAAAGTAATTCCAAACTTACCGAAGCTGCATCGTGCCACCTGGAAGAAAAGAAAAACATTCTTTAGTAGAAACTTAGTCAAAATTTTAATTAGCTTAAATTAACAGAGGAAATAAAGAATGCCATCAGTTGCTTCTCCAAACACTAAGCTCAGGTCAAGCTAAAGGATTTATAGATCAGAAATCACGTTTAACGGCTTTCTGCAAGCGGGCACCCCATCCTCCCTTTTCTACTCATTAATCCTCAAAAAACTGATACTATACATGAATAAACAATAAAGGTCAACTCCGAATTGAAAACTTTCTACTAATCTAACTAACTAACTAATCTTTCATCAGATAACAGATAATCTGGCGTACTCGCCTTTATTTATGAATTCAGGATATCGATAGCTTTTTGTAAAAATTGGGTTTTCATTTTTCAAAAGAATTTTGCGACAAATTTCATTTGTGAAAGTGAACTGTCCATTTTACAATAGAAAATATATTTGTATTTCAAACATAAATTTTGAATATCTTCTTTGTCTTCTTGATTACTGTGGTTGAGACGAATGATTTTTAAATTAGCCTTTAGAAGATTGTTACGAACTTCGTTAAGATTTTGATCGGTTTCCATTTTCTCACAGAAATTTGCATCAAGTGAGTTGATTGGTTCTATCTCAAATTGTTGTAAAAAGTATAATTGTATGGGAGTTTTCTCCAGCGTTGATAAGTGTTATGGCAAAAATTGCCTTTAAGCTTTCGGCATTTCTAATTGATTTCAAATATTTAAGTACTTAATGGACAATTCAAAATCCGTGTCTTACACATTTTGTCGATTTTCCTTATTTCTATGTTATGGTGTTGCTTATCAATTAATTGTATTATGTCTTTATAATTCCCGGAGAGCCTCAGGAGTTTGTCTAAGCCTGGACAGATCTATACATGAAAAGCGAAACTGCCTGAGGTCTCGCAAAAAGCGAGTTTCCTTCTTAACTTCCGGCCTGTTCCCTGTACTCTCGCGCTTCCTTCGTAACATCTAACCCGGTGCAGTCTCCGGCGCCGCCTCCACAGTTCAGTAGTGTTTTGGGCGGATGAGGCGGTGTGCGGTGCCGCATCTTCAGGACCCCGTGCACCACGTACGATGGCCTCTTTGGCCACGGTTTTTTTGTGCGTCGCGACTCTCTTTTACGGACCCTTAGTGGACGCTAATCCGGACGCGAAGAGGCTCTACGATGACCTCCTCAGCAACTATAATAAATTGGTGCGACCCGTGGTGAACACTTCCGACGTGCTCCGCGTGTGTATTAAATTGAAACTCTCCCAGCTGATTGATGTGGTAAGGTTTTTTTGTTCTCAATCAGCCTTTAGATTTGCTAATATTGACCCTAGACAACAACAACAACAACAACAACAGCAAAAACTTTCTTTGATAGAAATATTTTTGCTTCAACTAGAGAGCATTACGACACACATTTCTTTTATTATGGAATTCAAAATATTCCTGAGATGAGTGGAGTTTAATGGAGGAATTAACAGGGTGTTGCTTGCACGGTCAAAAACGTAAACAGTTCTCATTTACAGTCCCTTTAAACCGTTAATAGTTCCTTTCACCTTATGCAACTATAGGTTTGTTTGGATCTCGTCTGGTTCAGTTTAAGGTTGCAGATGCATTGCGATATGTTTTCAATAATCTGATTATGAGCCTGCTGTATATTATGGAGAGTTAATTTTGTATCCATAGATTCAGATATTTCAACTGTCCACATCTCATAGATATATTTCTGCATTATCAGCCTGTTTAAATTTGCAAACCCATTTTGAGGTGCGCCGAATACATTTCTTTTGTATTGGTTATTGATAAAAATATTAGTAGATCGACAGGGTGTTTCAGAAGGAGATGTAGATCTTATCTGCAATTCTATTCTATCCAGTAAATAGCCAATATACGTGTTTTAAACTCAATATTGTCAAACGCTGTCCTCGTTCGAAAAACGACTTTTCGCCCTCGTAACGAACAACATTTTTTATTCGAATGAAAAACATAACACGAATCATAAGTTATAATAAATAAGAATAACCAAAAATAAAAGGCATCAACTTCATATTTTAAATCTCATGTCAATGTCATTTTTGAAATTGTCATGTTTGGCGTTTGTAATTTTTCAAAAGCGTACTTTTGTAAACATACACAAGTGGAACAATGAGTGTTGAAAATTCAAGTGCTGCTTTCACGGTATGGTGTTTGTATAAGTTGCTTATTTTCTATAAAATTTGTGCTATTTACAAAAATCGTGTTTTCTTGTGGCAACATCGGAAAGCGCAGAAAAATAGACCATTAGAGTGACTTTGACACTGAACTCGTAAGAAAGTTATACTTACAAGTCGTAAGTAAACTTTAAATTATGATCAATAGTTGTCGATAAACGTACGTGATTAATTAAAAAAGCATGTCGGTTACTTCGAATATGAAAATCCTTTAAAAAATATAATGACAGTGATACGTTCAATTTGTCACATTTACTTTTGCCCACATGTAAACAAATGAACAGTAAAAAAAGTGCTTCTTTATGATCATCGCTTCTGATCGAAAAATGGCACTTTTAGATTCATTCAAATCAAAAATCAGTTTTTTGCCACTTTAACGGTTACTTTGAGATTATGTAAAAAGTGTTAAATGCAAAGGTTTTTGATTTTAATGTTTTAATTAAGTTACAGATAAAATTGAAAACGGCCGCCACACTTCGACGATTATAAAGTCATTTTTCGAGAAAAAGCTTTGCAAGCGGAGCTTTTGACCAGAGAAGCGATACTCCCGCTTTGTTTTCCGATCGACGTTTCTAATTGCTACAGTCACAATTTAGTAATTAAGAATATACTGTAAACAGCGTAGGCAGAAGGAGCAATTGATCATTAAATCAATTTTTACTTATTGTTTTTTGCTGTGCTACTTAATAAACCCAAACACTAACACAAAAAGTTAAAGTTTTTATTAACCAAAAACGCAAAAGGTTTGGCAGACATTTAAAAAATGTATTGAAATTGAAAATATAAAAATAACACTTTTAATATATCGCATTTGTATGTTTCCACAGTTTTGAAATCTGCTTAGCTAAACAGCTACGTTACTGATACTATTAGATCCAGCGGTAGAATCCAATAATCGCACACCAGGTATTTGCAAAAGAATGCGCTTTTTTGTGGACATTAAATTGCATGTTACCCAGGAATTTTCAATGAAGCATCCCACATTTTATAGGGGCTGGCAGAAACCCAACTCATTCTTTATATGAAAGGGTTTTACGATAATATACCTAGTTTGGGCCAATTCCAATTTGTAGAAAAACAAAAAACTAACATCCTTCTAAAACACAGTAACGGTTTATTTTAGGGAAAAGCTGTGATGATATTTTTGGTGTCAAATAATTAAGATGGTTTAATGCTATCGATCCACACCTAGGCATTGTGTTCGCGATCTATCAAGACCGACTCTCTAAAATATGGGATTGTTGCTATTTGAATTTCTCTTCGGTGAATTTGTTGATATGCCGCAGTTACACGATCTTTCAAATCTTTCCTACTTTCCATTGTACTTTGATACTCATTGGCTACAGAGCTGATTTCATGTGTCATGAGCACTTTTCGATTTTCTGGTGCCACGTGAATTAGGAAGACTGTGATATAGAAGTCTTTTCACGCTGATGAACTTGATTCAACGTCGCAACGTCAAGAGATAATCTTAAAGCGGCGGTTTTGAATTTATTCGAGAGGCATTGAATAAGGAAAAAAGGTCTTCCTGACGGGAACTCAAAAACCCCTTTTGCTTCGACCATTAATCTTGATAATCCCAAATCAAATTCATCCCTGGATTTCAGTCATTTATTGTCTCTATTTATCAATCAAAATACGTTTCGGTGTATTTTTCCATGATCATCAGTTTTTCTAAAATAACAGATAGTTTAAACAAAATTTTTCATTAATTTAAAAAACAACCACAGTTCGTCAACAGCCTCATCAGATCACACATTAAAATACATCATAATTGCAATACTTTAAAACATTCTAAAATTAATTAGGCCTAACAGGTGATTAGTCAGGACAATCAAATTTTGGAAGAGACTAGAATTCATCGTTCAGATACTTAAAAATTTTTCCTTACATGTGTAGCGTTGTTGCTGCTTTAAGCCTTGGCATGCATTTGAAGTATTAATTTTGTCCATTATTGGACACAAAGCGAATAAAATACTGTTTATATTGATTTCTTTTACTTTCAGCTATTTTTCTTTGCATTCTGAGAATATTATTTTTGATTTGCAAAATTCTTCAATATACTGGGTGTTAGTTAATATTTTATGTTTATTTCATTTAATTAATGTATGATATACTGAGCTAAGATTGTCGGTATCCGATCTGAATCCGATCCGATTGATGTTGATATTATGTGGTTTGAATATATTTTTTATTTTTGTGTTAATTTCCGGAATATATGGTAATGATATATACTTGATATCACCTTCTATTCTTTTATTTATGTTTTTCCATTTAGTTGAATTGTATATTTTATTTATCCCTTGCTTTATGACTGGTTCGAAAAATTACCTTGGATAGTTGTTTATTAATAATATATTTTTTATTTTTTCAAAATTTTTTGTTCTATACTCCCAATGTGACAATGGCTCTATCTGTAAATGCCGTTATTACACTTTTTTTATATTTCATTGGAGCGTTCGATAATTCAGGTACCTACTAGACCATACCTCCTTTGTGTACCAATTTGTTTTGATTTCCCCGTTGTTATCATAATTAATTGTTAGGTCTAGAAAGTTTATAGAATTGTCTTTATCTTCTTCCAGAGTAAACTTTAGGGTGTCATGAAAGGCATTAAACTTATCTAGTGTATATTGAATTTTGTCTTTTGGCAGGCACATTATGCAGTCATCCACA
>NW_026018916.1:6602208-6603777 GCF_020466585.1 Dendroctonus ponderosae
ACTACCAAAATTCCTCGCAGTTTGCGAATATCTTAGGTATTTATGTACGCTCGCACTGGTACGTCCGTATGCTACCGAGGTTAAAGCGCGAATCGACTATTTACATTTTACTGGGAATTATTTTAATAGTAGGTGAAATTTTAATTTAAAATACATTTTTGATGGTCACAACTTGTTATATCCAGTATTCACGCTTTTTCTCCTCCGAGTATCCAATAGTTTTCTTAAACCGCCTTCCCAAATCGGCGCATTATGCAGCTTGATGGCCACATTATTTGTCATACACGCCCTATCTACATTTGAATCATGATTATAATTCCATAATGTGCCAAAACTAATCGGTAACAGCTAATTCCAGTGCTTAGCTTGATCATTAATTATCCAAAGCTGTGCAGGAGCATCAGTTTCCCAAGTATGTTTGTGTAGACAGAAGTCGAGAACACACGAATCTAAAAAGCAATTATGAAAATGAGCCATTTTAAAGGGAGGCCATATATGTCTAGTTGTAAGTGAGGACGATATGAAATTATCGATTTTAATATATGAAAAAAGATATCGTACTTAATATATTAAAAAAGTATAGTTAATGGGTTCTTGGAATATTTACCGATATAGCTCATCGAGAAACTCCTTGAATTTCACATTTGAACATATATTAAGCTCAAATATTATCTTGAAGGAAAGCAAATATTAGTACTCAATATGGCTTGTTCTCAGTGGCAAACTATCGTTGCACGCTGCTAGCAACACAAAAGGCAATCAACATAAAACAGGGATGTAAAAGAGCTAAGCAAACTTTTATAAACAAGTTCGCTTTACGGGGTTGAAGCCAAGGGTGCTGGGAGAACTTATTTAAATATTATTAGACCGGCTTTTGCATGGTCACGTCTTACAATGGAATCACTGTGGAATTCAGTGGCAATATATTTCTTGCGGCATAGCAGACAACTCATTTGTGCTTCATCGTGGATCATGTTACAATTCCAATATTGCAATTCCAGTATCAGCAGTTTGCTGAATGGGCATATTTTTGGGAGGAAGTAATTTTCACATAAGTGAGCTTCGTTTAATTTTTTGTCAAAAAGCTTAGTCCGGCGGCGTTGTTTTTAACTGTGGAACAACCTGTAAGTAAAATCTCGTTCACACGGTGACATTAATGACATGACATCTAATGTGACGTAAAATCCACAACAGTGTCATTGTCTGAACAATGGAGGGTCACAGTGGTGTGACTTTAGTGTCAAATAGAAAATGGTTTGATATTCGCCCGTCCAAACGCCTACTTTAACTAGTAAAATTTAACACTTATTGAAGTGATAACTTTTTAAGGGAGGATCTTTTAAGGGATAACTTTTGAAAATCTTCAAACGACCCGGTATTTATAATTGAAAATGAGATTGCACATTGCCGTGCACTGTTAAATATTGTTTTAAGAACTAACAATCGATGTTGTGCAACAAAATTGTGCCGAATAACTACAATAAAGTTTTTGAAAAACTGTTGGACCTATTTTAAATCGCCTAATTGATTGTGGACGCAAATTCGTATCAAGAAAAGATTAAATTAAAT
>NW_026018916.1:6604776-6613519 GCF_020466585.1 Dendroctonus ponderosae
GAGCAATATGTACAACATCTCGTTAAAGAATGTTAAATGTTGCAAATGAAAAAAATATTTTACATTCAAATGGAATATAAATTAAATTTTACCTATTCCTGATCCATTTATAAATTATTAGACTAACAAGAATATCAAAATTATAAAATAAAACAATTATTGCCATCATGCGTTAAACAAGTTCAATATTTTATGGTTTTTATTAATTTATGAAGTTATCACTTCTGTCGAGCGTCCCGTGACAGAAGAAGCCTTTTAACAGATAAAACATATTGAAAAGTGTGTAAGTGTTGTTTTATGAATTAGCGAATACCACACCGTTACACTGGCTCACGCCATTAGATGTCACGGTGTGAACGAGCTTTAAATACCTGCATATTTTTTGTCACGTATAAAATTTGCATCTCCATTTTACTACTCTTCCAGAGATTTCGCGTTTAAAGTTTTTTCCATAACGTTCGCCAACACAACCCTATTAAGAAGACTCAAGAGGACGAAGCCTTATGAGCTAGTGGACTAGTGATGGTGCTAAGCAGAGTATCGTGCGGTTGGTGCTACATGTTATATTTAGTGTAGTTCAGTACTAGAACCCAAGGCAAACTAGTGAGGACCTAATCTACAAACCTCCAAATGTTATAAATTAGGAAAAAATAAAATTACCCCTTGATCTATAGTGATCGGACTGTAATTAAATTAAGAGACCAAGAGGTATCTTTAATAAGCGTGTTCCATCTCTTTCGTTTGCCTCTCGTATATAGGTTTACCTTGTTCTACTCACATATTGATTGACCACATAAATTAATTTTCCACACTCCGTAAGCATTTGCATATTTGCATACTCATTTACATATTTGCATGTACATTTGCATATTAAACTCATTTTAGCTGGTTATTGCATCTCTGACCTTCAATGTAGTGATAATGCATAATTTTGCTGTTTTACAGTATTTTCGGTAGGCTGCCAGTAAATGCAAAAGTCTATTAGAGCGCACATATGTTATTGAAAATTCGATTGAGTCATAACAACATGAATGAGGAAATTCGAGTAGTTTTGACCCAGAAGTAGAAATTTGAATATTAGACACGTAGGTGCAAGATTATGCCAACATTTCATGTTCTCCGTCCCGTTTTTGCTCATTTTTGGGAAGTAAATTGAGCAACAACGCTCATTTTTACATCATTCCAGAGAGAACTAAATGGCCTTTTTAGAAAGTGAACCATATATAGGGAAATGTCGGCGTGGGGTTGTTGGATCGAGAATCCCCCACTGGATCCTCCCTTGCTTTTACCTAATTAAAAATTGTGCTAATAGAACGATTAACTGTATATAAAACAAGATTTTTCGTTTATAATTAAGGCATTTTTTTAATATTCCGCCATTGTAATTCTACTTACTTTTCCATATCTAGTATTTGTTTTAGATGAAAGTCAAAACAAGTTATAATGCATACGATGCATTAAGCACCATTATTTCCAATCCAATCTTTTTTCAGTAACCTAGGGGAAATGCTTTCGGACAGATCCAATTACCCAAAAATTTACTAATTACCAGCTTCTCCGCTTTCCTTTTTACTGTATTATTCTGAATGATGACTTGTTCTTCCACAATTATATTATTTGCCAATTTATAATTAATGAAAATTCTTTAATATGTTATGGCTAGATGAATAAAAGTTACGTAAGTAAAGGAATTTGATTACACGAAAAATCATTACTTTTAAATGTTTTTAATTATATTGGATGAATGAATAAAATTGGAGGAATTCAATTTATGGTATCCCTTAATTCCTTCTTCGAATACCCTGAGTGTTGAAGGTGCATTTTCAAACTATTTGGGATTGATCATATTTTTAATTTGAAAATATAAGGATTCCATAATTATTCATTCATCTGAAAAATCAGAACTACAGTGCAGCTATTTGTTGTTTCTCAACAAACAAGCTGGATAAAATGTTTTGAACAAATTTTCAGTTTATTTCTCGAATATATTAGTTCTTGAAAACGGAATTCCACCTTTACCCCTTTCACCTTTTGGTTTTCTACTAAGACAAGTTTAGCCGGTAAGTTTAGCAAGTGCTAAACATACCGGGTGTCAATTTTCAAACTTCTCACCCTTGATATCTTTCTTGAAGTTGAAAATATAAAAAATCGGAGAGACTCGTGAATTTTGTTTGTAAGGGGACCCTTTAAAATTTGAAGCGTTTGTGTAGTCGTCGTTTATCTACTTTCCCAACTATCAACACATTTGCTTCTCATCACCATCGCAAAACATTTCTTTGCCCCTAAAAGAAGCTGATCCTTATCACACATTCATGAAGCTCATGACTGAAGTATGCAGACTTTGGGTTAACAGTGGCGTGTGCAAATCAATGTGGCGACTTTGCTTCATCTATTGCTTAATAAAGGAGATTCACTTGATATATTTTAGAAAAAAAGCTCTACTTATATTATTTAAAAAAAATTGGACTATGAAAAAAGTTCTGTAAGTAATTTCTATTGACTGAATTGCGACTTGATTTTTTCTTTCTACCAAAACCATTTATGAGAATAGGTAATTGAGCAGAGTAAGTTCAAAGGCAAATTTATGACCTCCGTTAAAATATGTCACTGAGTTATTCGAGCAAATCCACCCGCCTCTGCTTTATCCTCCTCACATTACTTGTTCCTTTTATCCCCCTTCTTGGTATTTGCAAGCTGTCAAGAATGATTTGAAAATTGCTACTTCAGGTTCTGACGAACGAGTTGCAGGAGAGACGTCGATTGATCAAAATCACGCTTGTTAAGCCCTGTTAGGAGACATGAAGGAGTCATTTGTAAAATTTCAGAAATTAGAATTTCTAGGCTCTCGGCGATGGCTTAGACTCATCATGTGCGTGAACTTTTAAAATTTGATTCAGTTTAAAATAGTATTACAACTTTCTTTAATGGTAGCACGTATCCGAAGCTTATATTTGAGTTCAACTTCAAAATAAAAATAAATGCAAAATTACCAGTTTTTCTGTATATCTTTTCGGAAAAAACAATTTGATTTTTTTCTCATTTTATTCTCTAAAAATGAGACCCTTTATTCGGGATTTTCTCAAGGATTTCTGAAATTAATCCATTGAATATAGAGTCGAAACCTGGGCCATTTTAAGGGATTAAAATTAGTTTTTCTTCCAAACATACATAACAAGTCATGTGGACGTTACCAGACACGTAAAATATTAGTAAAGATATAACTACAGCAGTATTCAATAAAACGTCCGATTTAGATATGAGTTCACATCAATTCAATTTCTGTTACAAAATTAGCACCAAAATACATTGAATATTTTGTTACCATTTCTCCGATTGTTTGTCCATTTAATGTAAACACCATTGAGCGTTACTAGTCATGGGTAACTTAGTGAATTTTCGGGAGTTAGCGCAGTGATGCCCAAATGGCTTGATGCGCCAACGCAACGCACCGGCACACTAACTCACCGGTGMAGTTGCGTTGCAGCCACCCATTTGGTAAAATGTTGTTCCTWAAAAATGTGGTGACTTTTTTTTGTTAGGTGTTGAAATTCTGGCCCCGGGCCTCGTAAGWGMKWSGSGWTRARTKMTAAGCGWATTWRAAAGTSCGGCGCAGTGASAMGYTMWGAGTTRTAACKWWMARTACWMSACAAGTKCASWSTAWATGYTKTYMGTAAAAATTTCGAACTTCACTCATCKTTAAGAACATTTTTCTTAGGATGAAAAAAGTATTGCGGGACAAATTTTGCATCGCTTTTTTCGAATGTTGATTTGAAAATGAACGCTTCATGCAACAGCGAACTCTTCATTAAAAAAAAATACAACTTCCTAAGTAAAGCCGGCAGAAACTTGAAATATTGACAATATGTAGGAGACGTTTTTTTCAAAACGAAATTTTGGCGTAAACTTGCACCTAAATGTCCGATATTCAAATTTCGCGTTAACTTTTGTGACAAATCTACCAGAATTTAGTAACGCGTGTTCTTATAACTTAAAAATGTTCTCTCATTTATTCAACCTTCAGAAACCTCTGTTTTAAAGAAACATATTTTTGCCATTTATAACTACATTTATATACAAAATTTAGTTTACATTATTTAAGACCTATTCGCGACAAATTTCAGAACTGTCATATTTCGAATATGCATCAGATATTAGTAACTAAAACCTTTTGGGCATAGCTTAAATTGGATTTTGCCCTGAATTATGAAGGATTTCGAGAATTTAACATATTTCGTATAATACACATTAAATATTTCATTACGAGTTTATCTGGGAAATATGAGATAAAGCGTTGCCAACCTAATAGAATTAGGGGAGATTTAGGTCGGAATAATGCTGATCAAATTTGCTATAAAATAGGACAAATCGATAAGCCTTTAAATATATCATGTTTGCTGATTTGGAATTGAAATTCGGAAGTTGCTTTGTTGCAGTAAATTAAACTACGTGAATTAACGGCTAATTTTTAGTATACAGGGTGGTGCAGATGTGGTCATTTCTCTGTGGTGTTAAGGGATCATAGGGGCCTACTTGGGGAGTACAAGAAAAATTGCGTGTTGATAAACACGGAAATCACGGATGATATCACGAACAGATTAAAGCTTGCAGAGGAGGAAGTTAGTGCGAAGATTAAAAGCCTGAAAGACAAAAATTTACTTTTGATGGCCATCTGTATTATCAGCCTCATATCGTTCGGCTGGTAAGCACGAAGGATCTATGAAACGTACAACTATGTCCCCAAATAAAATAATATAATATTTTTTTTTATCAAAAACTAATCTCCATATTAAGCCTAAAGCAAATACTGGGAAATATAACGGTATTTTTCATATTTCAGGTATGCTGTTCATTTTCGTGCTCATTACATTTATGCTCAAATAGTTGAAATTCTTGCTGTGTTATATTTATATTAATTGCGTGGAGCCTAACAGTAAGCCTTTATGCTACATTAAATTAATATTATACGTTAGTGGCATGTTTCAACGAGCCAGTACGTATGTTTAAGCCAAATTGGACCTGGTTCCGACTGGAATATAATTGCAGATTGACAACGCCAGGATTACATGTAGGATTATTGAGTAATAACTAATCGTCCATTGAAAATTTGCGATCGATTCAACACATGTATTGTCTTTGGTGGAAATGAAATGGAAATCAATGAATACGGTATGATCTAGACATTTTGATATTATTTGAGACTGGTTTTTAGGGCAGGAATAATTAATAAACAAACCTTATCCTTTGCAATCATTGCAATTATTTTAACATTCAAGAGACACATAATGTTTCGTCAATTTATTAAACAGTGTATATAAGTAGATTTTTGCATTGTTAGAATGATAGAACGCGTTAGTCATCGCATGAAGTAGAAGCAATTTTTCAAGTCAGGGGGGGGTCATGCAGAGCTGGGCAAATTACTTTTAAAAAGTATTTAAATACAATTACCAAATACTGTCAACATTAAAAAAAGTAATTAACCAATAATTATTAATTAGAATATGCCGGTAATTGGTTAACAAATACTTTTAGTAAAGTATTTAAATTCAAAAAAGTATTTAAGAACACAAACTTAGTTTGGGTTAACTAGTTACTTAGTAATTAGTATTTAACTTCTCAACTGTCATTATAGTACACCAACATGACTGATGAATCATATATGTACTATATTCATCAAACTACAAAATATATATATTTTATAGTTATATTTTATTATTATTAATATTTACAAAAAAAAACAGAATACATAGCGTAGGAACTTATGAAATAAGATAACAATCAGACAAAAACTTAAAAAAAAGGTTAAAATGTATTATTTAATACCAATTACCATTAGCTTTTAATCGCACTAGGTTTTCAAAGTTTTTGCCTGATAGTGCATAGCGGCGACGAGCATTTATAAAAATGGCATAAGAAAATATTCTCTCAACTGGTGCTGAGGAAGGTAAAGTGGTATTATACCTTAAAAATAACACTTTCATTAGAGGATATTTGT
The DNA here is from genome assembly GCF_020466585.1 of Dendroctonus ponderosae. Taxonomy (NCBI): domain Eukaryota; kingdom Metazoa; phylum Arthropoda; class Insecta; order Coleoptera; family Curculionidae; genus Dendroctonus; species Dendroctonus ponderosae. The sequence goes on from NW_026018916.1 coordinate 6,610,769, forward strand.
CCAACATTTCCAGCTCAAAACTGGTATCTTGCAGATATTGCAAAGCTGGCAACTCACTAAGCCCATTTGAATCATAATCATTCGCTGATGTACCCAATTCTTTGTCATCAAACTCAAAGAAGTCCATGTTGAATGAAGAACTCTTATGCAGTTCTGGAAGAGGCGTTTTTTGACTTCCAGCTGTATCATTAAATGCCTTTACAAAAAAAAATAATCTTTTGGCATTTTAATTTTTTTCATCCATATTCCATATTAAATTTACGCATTTTAGTTTAAATCTGGGATGGGTTATAGATGCAATAATTGCGTCTGGCGTGTCAGGATGTAAAACAAAAAATTTCTCGAATCTTCTGGACACATACTCTATGAGGCCATTTTCAATTGAATTTAAGAATCTAAATTTTTCGGTTTTTAATTTGATCAATTTAGATTTCATGCTGGCAATCGTAGGAATAACTAATCCAACGTAATTGTTTTTTTCACCTTGTAATATATCAATTGCTAATGTAATTGGCTCTAAAATTTAATTTTTAGATATTCCGATAAATAATTAGTCAGTCTATTTTGAGACGTTAGTCCATATTTCTAATTTGTCATAGAGAATTGTAATTTTGTCTTTAACTTTCAAAATTTGTTTTACCGAATCATACTGAGAATTCCATCTGGTTGCCGTTGGGTAGCTTAAATAATGACCCAGAACATCTTTTATTATTTCAGCTGATTTTGGTCGTCCTGCTTTATTCCAAAGYTTGGAACATTTATTAAGAACCRGAGRGTGCTTTGATCTGAGTGATTGAGTTTGGTTTATGAGTTTTATAAAGTCTGTTGTTCCTATAACGAATACGTTCGTTTAYACGAATGTGTTWCGCTACGATGATGTTTAGGGAAATKAATTTGGGATTCTTCAACTTTTTTCTCACAGCTCTCCATTMTTAGTYCTCTGTGCGAAAAATAATCTTCAGGATAATCCATTTCACTATCAAACTCCGCACATGAGCCGTCTGCGTCTGCATCTACCTCAAGCTAATTATCGCCAAGTGAGTTAATGAGAACTGTTGGTAACASTCSAAAACCTTTAAAAGCCTTCACMAAGTTGGATGYGTGGATGCGGGGCCATTTATGAAAGTATTTACACAMAATTTTCAAATACTAATTACTRATTACTTATGGAAAGTAATTGACGGTTCAATTATAAATACYATTCTTGGAAAAGTAGTTAAATACATGGTATTTAACTACCAAAAAGTATTTAAATACCAAAAAGTAATTTAATTCCTAACTACTTGCCCAGCTCTGGGGTCATGTAGTAGACATTTTTCCCATTTCTTTGTCTTTCTTCTCCATTTATAAAAAAAATATTTGGTCAAATTAAAAGTATGTTTATTATATCCCTGAATCATACAGAACATGACAACATGTTTTTTCCTAAAATAATACAATTAGTTTACTTGAAATGGTAAGAAGGTTGAAGAAATTAAGCAAAACAGTGTTTTTAAAAAAAAATCAGGCATGCACAGAATGAAACTGACGCAATAAAGCATTGTGAAATTTGCTCTTCATTTGATTTTCCGTCGTCAAACAATTTCGGTAATTAGGATGACATTGTTTTAAAAGTAGACATTCATTGCGTGTTCAAATTTCGATGATTTTAGTGTGAGAACTCTGCCGGAACACAACTTAGAACTCTCCTCAAATAATGAATTAACGATCTTCTTTTACACAGTCTTTTTACGGTGCAGAAAACATTGCTCATTGAACAATACACTCGGTTCTTTACAGGAAACGAACATTTCCTGGGAACGCTGACAAATAAATGCATACTGGTGGCTATGCCCACATTACCCTGCACTGATGTGCCCCTTATTTCTGTTCCCAATTTTGTTTATCTTGTGTCGTCCTACATCGTTCACGTTTTCCTTCCGTAAATCGCTCATTCTGACACGTCTTCTATCAAGCACATCTTGGTGGATGCTAACAGCAGATGTGTTGAAATTTCTGTTAATACAAGAGCGAGAATAACTAACATCCTGCCTATCAAGTTCAGATATTATTATTTCGAATGCTGTAAGTTCTAGACGAAATGTGGATGTCCAGTTAGGACAGTTTCAGAATAACAGTGAAAAGCTTCATTTTAGTCAAGTACTTACCAACTAACATTGTGTGCATTTTTAGAGGACTTTACTACAAATTTTAACACTAAGATTAACACTGTCGTTTTTGTTCTGGGATGAACGATTAACCCATAAATTGACGCGGAGAGCTGCTGTTTGCTAAGCAAATCTATAAAGCTTACTCTAATTGCTGCGCTAATGATGTTAAAATTAGAATATATTAATATAAGATCAGAACACCTGAATAAAACTTTTTCAAACATAGGAAACTTATGGATTTTTTAGCATGTTCTAATAGCTTCCATAACGTTTTCGGCATTCAATTTCAGCATTTAGAGCATTCAAAAGTATAATTCTTTGTCGATTTGACCTTCTTGGTAACTACTCTAGTTCCGAAGATCCCTTTACTAGTCATCGAAAAAAACTCAGCCTGTATATCTAAGACAAGACGTCGTATCTGCAATTTTTCAGCTTATGCAGAATACTGGTATAACAGAGTTTGTTTTACCTCCCAGACAAGGTCTGGAAGTCGTATGATCATTAGAATACGGGTTTTCAATGATATTTATATGTCCTATCTGCAAAAATCTACCAGTTACCAGGTCAAAAAGTCGTATTGATAATTACCAAGTCATATTGT
>NW_026018916.1:6613555-6614874 GCF_020466585.1 Dendroctonus ponderosae
TGGCTTGGTATCTGTACTAAGTCGTAATGATCAAAAAGTCATATTGATAATTATTATTGAGTCTTTTTGCCGTATGACGTATATGCAAGTGTGGTTAGAGATATTATGGTTAGAGTTCGTTTATTAACGATTGATATTATTACTGCGATTATTTTAGTGGTTGTGTTTGTTAAGTTAGTTTCGAAAGTGTTATACAAGTTGTTCATATTTTAATATTCTGTTGATATAGAGAACAAGGCATTATTATCTTTATATTTAAGTTATATCTTATATATATAACTATTTCATAAGTGTTTCATCCGTGCCGGCTATTCTAAGGTTATGTGTTTTTTATTTATTTCTAGATGTCTGCTAGATCTAAAATGTTACTTTTACTAGCCCTAAACAAGGAGTTAGCTCAAAAAATGTCCACATATAGAGCTAATAATATACATAGTAGACTAAACAAAAATTCTATTGATAATTCACACGATCCAGATTTTACTGTGGAGTCTGAATTGCCAACTGAGACCGCAAGTAAAAAGCCTGCAGAATTCATTGGAGATTTATTGAACATTATCATAGAAAATGCTTTGAAAACCGGTGAACAAAATCAATCACGAAAATTCACTAAACAAGGAAAAGTTACAGCAAATCATTACAGGAAAAAAAAAACTGAAAAGGGAGGAAAAAATTGCACAGCATGACGTGCAAGAAACATGTAAGGAAAATTGTGCAAAAAAAGGTACCCAAGCAATTGACGTATGGAGACAAAATGCTATAAATAAAGAATTCTGGGAAATGACCCATGAACAACAGCGTCAATTTAATTTTACCACATTAAAAAAAATCGATAAAAAAAGAAAAACTAAAGATGGAGACTCCAGGCGAAGTAAAACAATTACCTACTATCTAAAATCAAATGGTTCAAAAGTAGAGATGATTGAAATGAGCCTTAATGATTTTCATGATTTTATTGACTGTTCTTCAAGATTCAAAATGAACAAAATTACACCCAAAACCTTATTTAGCAAATTTTGTTGAGGTTCAATTTAAAAGGGGCTCTAAAAACCTTTTTTATAAAACCAAATTTAGTGGACCATTGATTGAACTCAACTTTCTATTGGCCAAACATTATAAAAATGACCTATCAAAACTTGTGATCAGATTGGACCCTAAAGGAATTGACAAGGATAGGAAAAAAAAAAAAAAATTGCTGCAAAAATTGGAATGGAACTCGAACGACGGAAATGACATTGAAAGTGACTAGTATTAGATAATGTATTATTTTTAGTTAATATATGTTTTTCTTACAAAGTTTGTGTTGTTTGCTTTTACGT
>NW_026018916.1:6614924-6626742 GCF_020466585.1 Dendroctonus ponderosae
ATATAGAGCTAATAATATACATGGTAGACTAAACAAAAATTCTATTGATAATTCACACGATCCAGATTTTACTGTGGAGTCTGAATTGCCAACTGAGAATTCATTGGAGATTTATTGAACATTATCATAGAAAATGCTTTGAAAACCGGTGAACAAAATCAATCACGAAAATTCACTAAACAAGAAAAAGTTATAGCAAATTATTACAGAAAAAAAACTGAAAAGGGGGGAGAAAATTGCACAGCATGACGTGCAAGAAACATGTAAGGAAAATTGTGCAAAAAAAGGTACCCAAGCAATTGACATATGGAGACAAAATGCTATAAATAAAGAATTCTGGGAAATGACCCATGAACAACAGCGTCAATTTATTTTTACCTCGTTAAGAAAAAGCGATAAAAAAAGAAAAATAAAGATGGAGTCGATAGCCTTTTTCTGTAGGAAATAAAGATTATTTATATATATAAAGATGGAGACTCCAGGCGAAGTAATACAATTACCTACTGTTTAAAATTAAATGGTTCAAAAGTAGAGATAATTGAAATGAGCCTTAATGATTTTTATGATTTTATTGACTGTTCTTCAAGATTCAAAATGAACAAAATTACCCCCAAAACCTTATTTAGCAAATTTTAGGAAATTTAAAAAGGGCATTTAAAGAAATTGACAAGGATAGGAAAACCAAATTGCTGCAAAAATTGGAATGGAACTGACAAAAGGAATGGATCTAACAAAAGTCAATTTTTTATCAAATCCCAAAATTCACAACCTTAAGATTTCTTGTGTAAGTTTATTAACGTGAAGTTCACATTGAGGTCTTAAAAAACAACAGTTTTGCAAATAAGCGAAGATGGCATGTCATAATTTACAAATTGCTTAATATCTCAAAACTTGGGTTTTGCAGTTACGACTTCCTGTCTTAGCAGGGCAGTATGTAAATGATAATTCTGCAAGACTAAGAAACGCTACTATTTCGCCAAACTTTTCAAAGAATTGTATCAATTCGGCTGCTAACTATTTTTGAATTTAAACACCTTTTAGTACAATGCTATTCACTATTCACTGATTATTCAACGGTGTTATTTTCCTTTAATGGGTTAGCGATGTTATTTCTTCAGTTACATGTGATCGATGGGCTTTTATTAATCTGTCCTTCAACTTGAAATTGAGATGGAGTGGAATTATACTTGCACGAATTGAAATTGAAATTCGTCATTTTCCTTTGAGCTCCATAGAAGTGGTGTTGCAGGTCGCTTCCTAACTGTATGTATTTTTTTTATATTTTATTCGCAGAACAGAAAAGTAAGAAATTTTTCTACTCCCATAATGTTGTCTTAGATCTCGCCTGTTTCTTACTTTGACGGTAAATATGGGTTTTTAATGTGAACAAATACTAATTTTGGCTTTTATCATTGAGTAAAAATTAAGATTATCTGTGCTTGATTGTTACCAAAACATGGATTAACACAAAGAATGGGGCGCAACAACGCTTCAAACAGAAACAGAATCTCACTAAGCAATCAGAATTTATCCAGTTCCAAAGTTACAGCAAATTTGGTTGTGTAACGTTCATTTTAATCAGCCTTTTATATCAAATTTTGGCCATTTAACAAATTTTTACTTTACCCTCTTTAATTATTTTGAAGCTCTTATGAATATTCAACACAAGTTCAACAACAAGTTCTTCTAAAAGATAATTCCTTTGAAAAGCGAATCTCTTAAGCAACAAGAAGGAAGTAAAAATATTCTTAACGTTAAATTAATAAGTCGTCCAGATGAGTGAAGTTACAGCGTTTTTCAATGTAATCGTAGCAGCTAGAAAGCCGAGTTGGAGTCATAAAATTAGTTTATGTTCGAGCCTTAAGTTTTTTTTAGCTAATTATATATTTTGTATATTTATTATGGAAAATGTTACATCCTAATTGCTCTTAGAAGTTTGTAATTAATAAAAATGATAAATATTAAATTTTATCTGGTAGATTTTAATTTAAATTTTGGATATATTTATAGTCAAGCAACTTTATGGCCGATAAAACAGGTTAATTATTATTTATCCACCAACAAAATGTCATTTTATTCCGCTTGCTTAGATACTGTCCGGAGATTTTTCGTTTTGCGAAATGATCGTCATTTTACTTTCTGGTAAATTTGAAATGTTTTCTAGTTGATTTAAACCTTAACAAATTCCACCTTCAGATTTTATGTTAGCATTGGGAGCTGTTCCGGTCTTCCACATTTTGTGGAAGACTAATGGAAATGCACTTTTATGAGAAATTCTATGATGCGAAAACCGCTGAAGATATCGTTAAGTAGAGCTTAGAGCACTTTCATTGCTTCGCCCTACAAAAATACTATAAAGTGCGGACGTTAATACATACTCCCCCTGCAATCTATTGAATTGGACGGAATATTTTCTTAAAACATACATTTGACGCCTGGAAGTACGTTTACGTTTGCGGTTTTAATAAGTAAAGAAAATATTTTTTAAAACCAACTGAGTCATAGAGTTGTCAACCATATGTTTTTAACTCCCACTTGCAAAATAATAATAATAATCTACGTAAATTAACTCATTACTATATTTACTGTGCTTACTAAATATCCCCAGACAGTATATTGTGATCCCATGATACTAGTGATGCAAATTTGCAACCTTATATTTGCATTGTTTTATGATCGCTTTTGTTATAGTGCAAAAGTTATTTTATTGATTCGCTGTAGATCCGAAAATACTTTCTTAAACTTTCCAGACATTTTTGCTAGAGTTTAGCCACATTATCATTGAAAAGGTGCAAAGAGTTATCAGAGCTTGAATTCAAAGATAATTCCATCATCATTTTCATATCCTGAAAATTATTTTCCAATTTCTTTACTTTTTACATTCACCGTAGACTTTACTTCAACTAACAGAAAATTTATAGGATTATATAGCGACTATTTTTGATCAACGTTGCATTTGTAAATCATATTTAAATAATGCCTCCTTCTGTTGAGAAAGTGAAATTGGCCGAAGAACGTGAACGTTGCCGCAACTAAACTTGTTAAGTGATTGCAACAACTCCGTATCAAATAATAGTTGAATAAGGGCGACATATAGCTATAACTTTTTTCTTGAGCTTTACGGAATTTCCCCAGCAAACTTTCCTGAACATCAGGTCTGCACATTAACTCATGTCAACAATGGAAACTGAGGTTATTAAGTTTACAGTTTAGAGAACTTCTCAGCATGCAAGCAAGTCTGCTAACTTCTGAGTTCTTTAGCGAGTTATGGATGTACATAAGCAAATATTATGAAAATAATATACGCTTTGAAATACCGGTTTTATATAATTCTTTTGAGAACTAAATCTACAAACTAAATCTTTTTCAGATTTGGTCTGTTGACAAAGTGAAATTGGCCGAAGAATGTCGTTATGTTCTTTCCTCTGATTTTGGTCTTACAAACGAAAAGATATGGACAGTCTTTGCAAATCTGATTTTGTCTTTGCAAATCTGATTTTGTCTTTGCAAATCAGATTTTGTCTTTGCAAATCTAGATCAAATTCTTTGCTGTTTAATTTCCGCATAATTTTCCTATCAACGGTTAATTGAAAACCTGAATTTCTAGATAACACAAAAAGTTTAATTATTTAGAAATACAATTAATCGAAACTGGCGCGTACATTTTCATTGTCTAATACGCCCCGGAAGATCCGGCCCTCAAATTATATATTGACAAACTAACTCAACATGATGACAACAAACCTCCATGATGAGTTAAAAAATTTGCAGATGTCATTCACCTCTTTTCTTACAACTTCCATGAGAAAAGTCGCTTCTGAACGAGAACAAGTAAAAATAGACGTAAAATTTCCGTAGCTTTATTGATGCAATTCCTCCAGTTACAGACCGCCGCTGGTTTTAGTGAGTTATTCGCTCTATTTGATGACTTCAGCTGAGGGTATCTCTCAACGCCGCTTACTTGTAGTGGAATATTGCATAGGTTGCCTCCGTTTTGCCGAGCATGTATAGCGGACGGAGAGAGCCGAACCAGGTAAATTTAGCGAATTTATGTCATAATTTAGAAATTTCCTGTCCTTTCTGCTGGTAGGGGAAAGGGCCATTTAATATGAATGGAAAGTGGTAAAACGCTGTTCTTGTTTACGTTAAATTTATAGGAGGACACGCCGATGTAACTTAGGGTGTGTTTATGATAGAGGTTTAAGCCAAAAAAGATGGCGTTGGGGTCACAAAACTGCGAAATAAATTAGACATGTTTGTAGCTTTACGTGCGAACATATACATTCTTAAGTGGAGTAGAACTTTTAAGTCAAAGTATATATATTTATATTATAAGGGTTTTCGATTTTCTTCTAAGCGGGTATAAACTGAAAACTTTAAGTAGATGCCAATATAAAGTGTATTTCACAGCAGAACGACTTTAATTCAAATAATTAATAATAAGAATACACTTTGGTAAACCTGACAAGTCAATTTTGAATATTGAGTGAAAATTATTTTTAACTTGAACAGTTGAATTGATAATTCAAGAACAGTTTTATTTAGGGTGTAATTTAACGAAGATAAACCCGCAAAAGAAGCAAATTTCCTATCAAAACAATAAAAGATAGCTCAGAATATAAAAGAATAGTTTTACATATCAAAAGAGTATTCTGTTGAGAATCTCAAAATTTTAAATTTGAAGAATTTCAAAACTCAATCCAGAATCCAGAACGTCCCTCGAAACTTTTCGTCCCTCTAAAACTCGAACAAGTCAATAATATGGGACTAAAAGTTCTACATCTACATGGCAACCAGGGGAAAGTAATTCCAAACTTACCGAAAGCTGCATAGTGTCACCTGGAAAGAAAGAAAAACATTTTTTAGTATTTCACAAACTGAGTCAAAAGTGTAATTATTTTAAATGAACAGAGGCAATAAAGATAAATAAAAAATGTCATTCAACTTCAGTTGCTTCTCTAAAAACTAAACTCAGTTATGATTTGAAATCATGTTTAGCAACTTTCTGACAGCAAGCTGGCGCCCCATCCTCCATTTTATATCACCCATTAATAATCCAAAAACTCAAACTACACTTGAACAAACAATGAGGATTCTCTCCGAATTGAAAGAATTGAAAACTTCAATCTTTCAGTTAGCAGATAACGGATAATCTAGAGCACTTGCCTTATTGAACGGAATTTTTTAGAGCTCCAATGGTAGAAGAGCGCTTAACTGGACTGGTCTTTGCCACGTTCACAAAACCATACCGATTAAAGTGGATGAGACTTAACTCGTTTTGTCAGAATACAATAGAAAAAAAATGATTTCGTTGTGTGATTAAAATTATTACGACGTATGAAAACACAACACTTTTTTAATTACATTTATTACTGAAATTGAATAATTTTTTATCGTAACTTTCTGTCGCTTCCACGCGTCTCTATTCTCCGCACTTCTGATTACTTCCTCATTTAGAAAATCTGCCAAATTCTTAATTAACTTTTACTTTCAGATGGTTGATCCCATATTTCCTTATAACATGACAGAATTACTTTCGTATACGTCTGCAACCATCAATAACTCATCGTATGCATTAAATTATTATGTGATAATGATTGTAATAAATGTTTCGAAAACAAAGAATAATACATATAATTCCAGAGAGAAAAAACCATTTGCCTTTCTAGTTACGTTACTTAAAACCTCACTAGGTTGCACAATTTCTATCGTACTTTAGAAAAGAACATCAATTATCTCGTTAAAGTCTTAACACCGATTTGGACCACCTTGTAAACAAAGTTCAAGTTTTTAAAGCGTATCTTAAAAGTATACAGCTGCACATAACATAGAAGTAAGTAACTTTTTATGATCGCTCATAATTGTAAATGAATACGAATCCATTTAAAATCTCATTTTCGAACGTGTATCTTTGTTTTGTATTTACTGAAAATAACCATTAAACCCTTCAAAGTGATCCCCAATTGCTGGGTTTGAAGGTACTTAAATGTTCTAACATTTTAAGAGGACAACATATAATTTAGAAGCATTCGCAGACAGAATTAATGACAGTAAATAGAGCCTCGTTCCACGCGATTAAACGGGTAACAAAATGACAAAACGCTCCGTCAGCAATTTTGAATAGCTCTGGCTTTGAAACGATATAAAATAATAAAATGTAATCTTTTATAATTTCCCAAATATAAGTTCCCGGTCGCTTTGAAATGTTAAGCCGAGTGACATTCGACCTTTTATATTAATATGGAAGCTTTTGCAAACCAGGGCCGCAGTTGAAAATTTCAGTGGTGTGCAGGCTAATTCTCTGAAAACGTCCGCATATTTAGAGTTTCTGCTCTCCGTTCATGTTCTCTTTTATTCAACTTTATTCCTCTGTTGAAGTTTTAAATCTTTTTGGAGATTTTTACGAAGTAAACAATCGAAACATTCTAGTTGTTTTTGATGACAACACTGTTGTGTATTTCTATTACAGGTTGATTTTTCACATTACGGATCTGACTGCTATAAATATGGTAATTAGAAGAGAAGGTTTTATTTAGAGTTGGTATGGGAATAGAGGGAAATAAATAAATTCATAATATTTGCTTTTAGAACAGTATACGGTATACGTCTTAAGAATATAAAATGCAGGCAGACTAGAATTCGACTTACAGAAGATGCTAAAGTAAAGGACCAGCACGGACAGCTGAACAATGAGATTCAGGGGAAATGAAGACGGCATAAAAACCACCACATCAAGAAAATATGCAATGAAAAACAGCCAAAAAAAACCAAACTGCTAATAACACTCGTAACCTACATAAGAAAGTAAAAGAACTGAACTGAAGCGAGAAAGTGCTTGAAGCTGCACAAGGAAGACATTACAAATGAACATTCAAACGATGAACTCCATGAATTGAGTGAATACCACTTGAATGTGGTAGCGGTGGTTTTGCGTTTTTTTTTATGTGGCTTAGGACACTCTAAACTTGAAGCTATAAATGTTCATAATCATTCATACAATACTTTACAGTAGGTATGCTTGGAGCAAATTATTACTTGCCTCTTGTTGAGTTAGTATTAATACATTTATTACATATTCCTTTTATTCTAGTTCTACGACTTAGGCATCAAGATTCGTCGTTAAAAACGCAACCACACCGTTAATGGGTTGGTTATGATATTTAAGGCCAAGCTATTAGTTACTTCATTACACTGGGAAATTGTGGATTAGAAGCCACCAATACTAAAAAATCGATTTAAGAGCCAACGAGACCGATAAAAATTTATTAATCAGTTAGTGAGCATTACTAAAATGGTTTAAGGCGGAATAAACCCTTAAACGGCAATTACTGTTTTTTATTGCATATTGAAGATACTGCTGCAGCAAAGAAAACATTACTTAGCAAAGCTCGTCTGAAATGGAAGAAATACTATATTTTTTCATTTTTGTTCTTATAGCAACCAGATTTTGGTTTCGAATACTTTCATTCAGGACATTTTATTAAAAACACTTAGAAAATATGGATTTTTATTAGGTTTGTCACAAAAACCGAGCTGCTTTTGAACTAATTATTTTACCTAATTGAACAAAATTTTTACTACGTTTGACTTACGTCTTCTCGAAGTGGCTATATAACTGAATAGTAAACTCTTAACCAATTTGGAGTGGGCAAAATACCCTGTTGATGGTTCATAAATCGCAAATACTGCATTTTCTAGGAACAATCCAGAAGAACAAGATACAATGAATTAATATAAAAAATAACGAAAGTATTGGCTACGATGGCTAGAAATGTGTTTTTAAACGTTCTCCATGCAGAGAAAAGGATCATAAATTTCAAAGTGCATTGCAATCGGGAATTGGGGTCAAAGGAATAAATCACCTCTCACCGGCCACTGAGCACGGCAAATTTTGCCATCACAAGGGGAGCGAAACTCTCTAAATTGTGCCAACAATCTAACAATGAATATCTTTATCTAGATTATACCTGTTTGTTTACTGGATTAAGCACTGGAACATTTTAAGGGATATATTCAATTATAACAAAATCGGTAAAGTAAGCACTTTGCCTGCCGTTCAAATATGCATAATGTCGCTGTGTGCTCATTTGAGACTACATGAAAACTACATTTTGTATCATAATACATAATAATACGGTACCATCAGATTTCGAATCTATGGTTTTGCGTCAGATAGTTGAAAGAAGTTAAAAATGAAAAATAAATGGCACAAATGTGTTTTAGATTTGGAAACTCGTTAATGGGATGACGGACTAATTTTTTTTGATGTCTTCAATTAATAGAGAAATTATTCATAATCACGGTAGAAACTACAACTAATAATTACATATAACTCTGGTATATCACGATGGTTTCGTTCCACACAATTATAACCGTGTTCATTCATGTAACACGAAGCGAAGAACATCGTTGATCATGACATGACATTGGTATTGTTGGATAGAGAATTAAAAATTCGATTCAGTCATAACAGCACGTGTGAGGAAATTTGGGCAGTTTTGAGCCAGAAAGCGAAATTTGAACGATTAGAAGATTAGAACGCTCATGCTTATATCATTCCAGAGAGACCTAAATGGTCTTCTTAAAAAGTGGAAAGTCTTGATTTCACAAAGTTTTAGATTTGCGTGTTTTCTTTGACGCTCCTTTTTTCGAAGTTTCTCAAGCTCCATTTGAGCCCCAGAAATCGTTTTGCCATTTTAATACCGCTTCAAAAGTTACTAAAAATTGAAAAATGCTTAAAATAGCAATTACATATGATAGTTTAAGGGTCCAAGAAGACGTAAAAGTGCGGATGCAAAAAATATTTGTAAAATTGCGCCTGGCACAGAATTAAAAAAATGGTCTTTTTTCAGGTAGGTTATTTAACAATTGCACTATGCAAAAACTGTCTGTCCGATCGTAATTGGCGTTGCCGCTCTCATTTTGTATTACAGACAAGTACTTTTGTCTAAATGTATGGCGTGATAGCATTATTTTGCAATTGTTAAATAAATAATTTAAAATTACTTTTTTTGGACTTTTGAGCATTTTGCAGCGAACATTTCAAGTCTACGGACATCGGCCCAATTCGATCTTATAGAAAATTTCGTAACAATCAAACTGCATTTTTTGTCCAAAATGCATACTTGCCGAACCCGGTGAACGCATTTAACTATATCCGATTTTTTCCGGGGAAAAACGCGATTTTCGCAATTTTTTCCACTTTTTCGTTATTTATGCAAATAGCACACCTTTTCGAGCTGGCGCACCGGGATATTGTCAACAGGTATACCAGTCCCGGGCGATACCAATAGTTATCTAGGTTACTCCACGTTAGAGCCATATTTGAAAAAAATCGCCATAATTCTTCTGGTTTTATAAGACATACCACAAATCAATTTCGGTATAAAATTTCGCGTTTCTTTTTAAATCAGTTGAATGCAAGGGTCCATTTACTAGTGTAATGAATTGATCGCAAACACTGCTAAATCATTGGGAATTCCGTGCAAAGTGCGAACTATCGTAGATTGTGCTATAACTTCGGAAGTTAGTTACACTGGCCTTTAATTGCTTGTTACCACGAAAATCCACTGGCTTTATTGCGCCATTTCCATACCTATGGGCTCATCAGAATGACCTTTCTGCTAGCGTAAATATGCAAAGTGCATTTTCGGATATCTTTGCATCAAATTTTCCTTGATTCACCAAAATAATACCCCATTTATCGTGTTTTTCATTACTAATATTAGTGCTATTCTATTATAGAAAAAGTCTGAAAACTACATTCGTGCCTTAATTTGTTTGGCAGACAATGAGATCTAAAGCAATTATCGAACTGCTTTTTTTAGTATCGATTTAACCGAACGAATGAGACTCAAGAAACCGAATAATAAAACTTCATTTCCTGTTCGAGGACACTCAGAGAGTGACACCTTGAGATCCAGTCCAGAATCGATAGATAATTCACTTGAGAGGCAATTTTCAATTCGCCTATAGCAGATTTAGCGATTCTCGTCATTGTTCCGATATATCTTTAAGAGCGATAGGTCTTTTGTTATGGGACAGCGTCAGGTTTTCTTTGTCGATCCAGTCAGATTTCAATTTTAGAACGGATTAACAACAGAATTAAATAGCTTTTGCGACAGTTGAGCGTTCATATCGTTCTATGTTATAGCAAATTAACACATCAGTTCAGTTCAGTTAACGTTTGAACTTCGTATTAGCTTTTCATGACTGATCATGATCATCGGCGACTTAAAAGCAAAAATCTAGATAATATTGGAAGGATCCGAACGCATGAAGAAATCGATCGCGATGGATTACATTATCTGCAATTAGAGAAATGTCTGTACTGACGTAACAGTTTTAAATTAGTTCAATACTGAAAGTAGCCAACGGTTGATTAGAGCCATAATTTAGCTAAACCTGAGAAGACCAAAACTTCTCAGTAAGCTAATTTTTCCAGCTGCAAAATAAGCATTTTCAAAACGAGTTGGAGAATAAGTTTTAGGCCATTATCAACGTAGAGGAAATTAAGTTAAATTATCTCGAAAGAAGAATGAAGAAAATAAGCAAAGACATTCACACAATAAATAAGAAAATTTGTTTCAGATAATAATCTGACGCCAAGTACACTAAAAGTTATAAAAGAAGGGAAAACAACATCCAGAGATGCAACAGAGTACCAGCAGCTCAACGGGGAATACAGAGGGCTGTAAGGAGAGATGTGAGATTCTATACTACCAGAAAGAAAACCGAACCAGTAATTGAGGATAACAATAACTTCAAAGTTTTTGAAATGAGACTTTCATCTGGAAAGAGCAGAATTGTCACAAGGAAGGATGGGGATCAGCAAATATTGACTAGAAAGGACAAAATCTGCAACCATGTAGAAATCTTTTATTCTCGTTTGAACACCTCTGTTGCGCTGGATCCTGATGCTTAGAAAGTCACCGTTTGCAATGTAGGCTCAGGAGAAATTCGTGATTTAACCAAAGAGGAAATAAGGGTGGTGCTAGGATAAATGAAGAACCGTAAATCACGTGGTGAAGCAAAATAACCGATGAAATGCTAAAAATTGACGGAGACTTTATGGAACAAATTCTACAGGTTTTATGTAGTAAATGTATCTTTGATGGAATCTTCTTCTTCAGACCATTCAATTGCTAATAGAGAAGAAAATAGAAGACAATATTTCAATTCATTTGGTCTTGATGGACTTTCAAAAGGCATTTGACTCTGTTGAAGCAATAACCAATAATTACTCGAAAACACTATTTAAGAATCCAATTTGAACTCTAAAGTCAACTAAGTCTAAACTATCCGGTTTCCATGATACATTTTTGAAAAGGCGCTAATGTATTTCAAGATATGAGACGTGCAGATCATCCATATTGTTTACATTTTATAGGAAAGCGAATAAAGTGGCGTAATTATTAAAACTGACAGGCGTTAATAATTTATTTAAATTATGGATGAGGTGATTTATGCAAGGCGGTGTTTGCGGCAGGTTAACGCTGCTGACTTTTGTTCCTTCTCAGCGCGATTTTTACTAGTATTTCCGTCATTTGTCAGGAGATTTTCCGGCTCTTCGTGACTAACAAAATTAATAGTAGGTACTTGACACAGCAAAGTCGCAAAATTACAAAAAAATTGCATAAAACCCAGTGGGGGATCCAGCTTTAAATTCAGGGGGAGGGGGGTTATGAAGAAAAAAATACAGTCTTCTGTTGTCTATGAAATTAGAAAAATCATCGTCGTTTTGTGCAGGGGTGGCGTAAGATTATTGCAAAATTTAATGTTTTCCGTCCCGTTTTGCATGTTTCTCGGAAGCAAAATG
>NW_026018916.1:6627741-6641321 GCF_020466585.1 Dendroctonus ponderosae
TTCAGTTTAGGGAAATACTGTTTGGCTCAAAGTAACTAAACTCCTGTTGTTACTACTAAAAGGTGGTTCGAAAAGCCTCGCTCGAAGGAGTCAAAGATCGGCTCTGAACAAATCCTGAATCACTACCGCGAATAAAGCTATGGTACTACATGTTGGTAACATAAAAATGTGACGTGGTGGCTATATTTGGATTGCTATTTCGTTATCGGGAGGCTAAACACATAGTAAAAATTCTATGTGGATCTGTGTTACATATACCTTGTAGATGTAGGCCAGTGTTTTTAAGAAGATGCAGGTCATTACGCTCGATAACGTGTATGAAAAGAAACAACTGATGAACGACGGTACCTACGTTCTATAATATTTATCGCAATGCATATCCTTCCGTTCGAAACGCGCTGACCACCTCTCATAAAACTCCAACGTAAAAATGATAAATGAGATGTCAGCGTGGAGACATTGATGGCTTACATTGATTAATTATCCTGGAAAATATCAGATAAAGTTTCTATTTTGGCCTTTTCTCCTAAACAACTTTCTATGGATTTCGTTTTATGAGATTCCTTTCCTCACAAAAAGTGCCTGTTATGTGGGGATACTGTTGAGTCACGGCTGTGCCATGTTCATTTTTTGCTCAAAGTCCACGAATGAATTAATACCTGGCTGATGTATTTGATATAGTTTAAGCGTCTAGGATAGTAGAAAACAGTGAATACCATTATAATGTAAACTCATCTCATCACAAGAACAAACATTTTTTTGGTTCCAAACTTAATCTTAATGAATATTAGCAACTGCCCCAAATAACAATATCTATTTAAAAATAAAAATGCTGTGGAGCAGTCCGTAGAATGCAAAATGTTCGTTTAAAGCCAATTGAAACATGAATATGAAAAACATTGCGCCAATAAAACGACCGAAAATGCATTTTATATGCAAAGTTTGACTATAACGTTTAATTTATGTAGGGCCGCACATTTTTAAAGCCTTTGAATGTTGTGTTTTGCTTTCCATAATGGGACTTGATCATTGTAATGGTAGAATGCACAATGGTTTTACTTCCCATGAAGTTTAAGTACTTCATTCGAAGATATTCGAATGCTGACTGTGAGTTTGCTTGCACTTAGATTTTCTGGCCTTTTATTTTTTTATCAATCAAATTGGTTTTATATACGTTTTAAAACTTTCGTTTAAAAATGTTCAGTATAAGTTAAGTATGTGAGTAACAAATCAACAATAAATCGTAAAAATTGGACCGTGGTAAATGGCAGATGCAAGGCAAAACAGTGCGCATTGCATCGACATTTTTCGTGTAATAAAATTTTATTTTTATACTACAAAACGTTATTTCACGTATTTTATGTGTTTTGGATGTCCACTTATTTTACAACGCTGAGTGCCCAAATCGATCATAGGTTATTCTACAAACATTTATTGTAGTAGTAGATTGTAATGGTGCTTACTTAAAAATAATAGTAGTCAATTTGCGGCTATAATAACTGAAATATCGGCGTCGATTTATTAGCTCCGGACCACGAAGCGACTCACTTTATCTACTTAATAGGAATAATGAAATTGCTTTATAAAATCTCAAGAGACTGTATTTTTCATTGCCATTAAGGATTCAATGACTGTATATCGCAAAATAAATCAGTTCTTAACATAAATACAAATATTCTGGGTTATGCGTAGTAAGCAACATAATTTCAAATTTCTACCAAGCAATTAAAACAGGAAATTCACTATGCAAGGATTTCACGGCCGTCGAAAATATCAGTGGAATCTGGACGGAAAGTTAGTTAAAACTACAATTGTACAATGTGTACATCAATCCGGCCATGTCATATGAATAGGCGATTTGAAGCACAGCTTACAAATCGGTTTAAAACAGAATATAGACTTAAACTACACAGAAGAGCGGGCATAACGATACGGGAATAAGTTTCAAGAAGAAGATTTTCTAATTCACGACAAGAGCAAACGAGCAAGACCAAGATATTGGACGTGAAGTATTTGGGAGCAAAAGGCAAAAGTTAGTAGTCTGTAGGTCGCCTGAACTTTTCTCCTCAGTATCTTAGCACAGTCGGGTCAAGTCAAAAGATATTCAGAAAGGAAGAGGGTTCAAATATACGAGGAAGCAGAAAAATCAATAAGAAGGAATACAAAAGAAGGGATTCAAACTCGAATTTTCAGGCGAAGCTAAACTGATGAGATCTAATGGGTTTAACATCTTAACAAATTGAATTACAACTTTTTTGTCAATTGCTACAACTTTCTTATATTTACAGAAAAGCTTGGTCGATACAATAATGCATGGGCACACAATGCATCCGAAATAATGTAATGTATCGAAACAGGAAAAGTGCTTAATGCTAATTTTAAATAGGCAACGAAAAATCAGGATATCGGCAAAACTTTTGTAACTATGTATGCACAAAGAGGAAATATTTCCCAAATTTCAGTTTCATTTGTTACTAGTCAAAAAATGTAAACAGAAAGATGCTTTTGGGATTAGCAGTTACCTCTGGTTTTAGAGTTCAGAGCTTAAATGAAGCGGTAGCTAGTAAACCGCAAGTAATAATAAGGCATCAACAAATTTTTTCTTGTGTACAATTAATACGATTTGTTAGAAAATACGACCAATGTATGGGGCAAAACCACATCTTTCTAAAAACAATATCAGCTTAAAAAACCTTTATTTAGTTTGCATATTTTTGGGTTCCGTTTTCCCAATGCAGAATGCCCACATTTGAAAAAAAAAAGCTTTGCGGAATGCACAACGGCTTTCAAAAACTTTCAAAGAATTGAATACGAACTTAAATCTTCAACTCTTGTGACCTTTCAAAGTGCACGCCTTCACGATCAATATAACAACCAAAAAACTGTTTCACCACAAAGAAAGCGTTCATATTGGATAAAAACGGATGTGTGATCCAATATATAGTATTTCCTTCCGCCGCAAGTTTTGAAAGAATATATGGTACGTTCTCGTGAGATATTCTTAACCCGATTTTCGATTAGATTATGGGTTTTCAGTTTCCCAATACCGCTATCTAAAACAAAAACACGTGTTATATCCTGCCAAGCCAAGTCGTCTTTGTTGGATGATATTTATAACTTTGCCTTAAAAAAATATGGAAAGGAGTGGAAGGAAAACTATCCTACACGAGAGGAATAAAACTTGTGAGCTTATTTAATAAACTTGTTTTTGTGGCTGATGGCATTTTGAAATAATGTTAAGGGATATTTTTGTTTTCGTCTTGGAAACCGTCACAATTGCTCACTAAGCAATTAAAGTATAATATTTTCACCATCAATTAAAAGTAAGGAGTATATAAGTTGATATTGATTCAGTTATTGCCATGCGCTTAGAATAAAGCACTTGTAAAAATCTGTTCAAAAATCTACAATATCAAAATTACTAAGGTACAGAAACTAAAACAGCGTTCAGAAGAGCAGCTGCTAAGGAATAATTCGAAAAACACCGTTTTTATAGGCTTATTTTAACGACGCTATTTTCGGACGTTTCTTTCTACAACTTCATTCGCAAAAATTATTTTTGTGGTTTATTAGTGATCGTGATAGTCATTAGTAAAAGATGCCTATTTAGGTCCTTCGACACCGTAAAGTTGTAAATTTGACACCATCAAGTGTTTTACGCTGTTGTAAATTCTTTTAGTTTGTGAAATTAAAGTTTGTTAAAAACCGTTGTTCACGTTGTGTGCTTACAACCAGAAACAAAATTGGCGCAGTCGATAGCATCCTTTCGGTGCGGGTATTGTTTACAGTTTTGGTTGAAAATCGAACCACTTAAAATCTTCCGTCGCGGTTCCGATCTCAAAATTTTTTCAAGAATTCGATCGTGCCGAGAAGTATTCATTTCGATGTATTATGTGTCATTTTCTCTTTTTTGTTGCTTCTTGATGGCACAGCACACTCACACACTACACTCAAGCAAATAGTGCTTACATTTTTGTAATGATCTAAAATATTTTGTCCTCGGCAGATAACTTATTATTTAGCAATCAAATGGATAATAATCACATTTCGTTCAGTCCTGAAGGCATCATTCGAAGACGTGCTGATGTAATTAATTACAATTCGGAGCGGAAAGAAAAACAATATTTCTGTTCTTGTGTTGCAGCTTCTGCTTTGGCACAAAGTAAATGTTCTGACGTATCTGCATGTCTTAAACACACTATCAATGGTTATTCCCATCACCAAAAATGTGACATAGATTTAGCTAGCAAAGAACTTTGCAGAATTGCAGAAGACAAAAAAAGAGCCTCTCAATTGGTTTTTTAATTTGAAAATGTCTTCATCTTCATATATATGTTAAATCTGATATCCACAGAGCTCTCCAATTCGCTTCCCGCGAACTGACGACAATTTCTAATTATTATTTTAAATTAAATAATACGTTGGTGTCGGTGGTATCTAATCTAAAAACGCTAGGCCGCTTAACGGCTACAACTTTTCAAATTACGAAAAAGGTTGTGTAGTTTTGTTTGCGATATGCTGTCGGAACTTTAACCATAACACAAAAGTTGTATCATTATTAACACACAATACCGATCAAATCACGACCTTTCAGGTCGTTCGACCAAGTTCAGGCTCGTAAAGTTTTGCTACCCCCATTTAGAGTTCCGAAATTCTAGGAAGTTACTATCGATTAGACATCTTACCTGATTTCTTCGTGGTAGCCAGATATATGGCTGGAGTTTGCCAACTTTCTCTTAAGCATTACTGGGCCGACATGTTAGGAAACTTATGCCGCGATATTCCAAACACATTTGAGTTATGGTACCCTGCGAATTAAATTGATTGCCGAAGTCTACCTGATGAGATTTGGTCGTTAGGTGAAAATTGAGATAGATTCATGCATGTGATAATGGTATGCACATCTGGTTTAAATTTGTTTATTCTAATGGCCCACTAAATAGTTGCGGCAATGTTTCACTAATATTACTGTTTTTTATAACAAAATATATTAAAGTGCACACCATAACCGCATCGCTTATTCAAAGAAATTATATTACCACCATTCAGTTGCCGCTTCACTTCTCTTAGTAAAATCACAACTTTAGTAAAATCCGATCATTTAAGCGGGATTAAAATTCAAAAACTTACACCTGCGCTTTCGTTTGAAAAATATCTAGACCAGACTAGCAATTAAATCTTAAAAAGGCGTAAAAACAAGAATGTTGCTGTCTAATTATACATTTTTTTGTGGAAGAAATTAGTTTCATAATAAATTGAAATATTCGTTACATTTTTGTGCATTTTTATTTGGATTGGCTTACAGCCGATAAACCTCAATTATTGTAAATTGAAAAAATTAAAAGAACTTCGAACATCTCTCCTGATTTAGCAACTTAATTGTGTTTTATTTGATCGCTATTGATCATTGATACATAACCTTTAACAGGACGTTTCTGATGACAGCTGTGACCAATCTAGGTAAATCAATCATTTGCCCCAAAAAGGTTGGCAGCACTAACGAAAAAGCAACAACGTTCTCCTAACCTAATGTTATTAAAAAGCAACAGGTATTTACGTAATGTTAATTAGGCAGATTTGAAAAACATTGATGCCATCCTTCTGATCTAGGTTTTATATTACACGTTAAAATATATTTGCGTATTTGAAAAAGCAGCAAAAAGCTTAGCGACTTGATAGACGAGACACCATTGAAATTTTATTTAATGAAAATCTCCTCTTCTAAAAATGTCTGGATTACAGACGCTAGGAAAAAGAAACAGACGCCGAGCAACCCTCGTGCTGGGTTGCTTGACCGATCTAGCTGAGAAAAAAAGCAGGCTGGTGACCTTGTATGGACACTAGATATTGTATTTGCCTGTTTATGAGTTGGGGAGCGACTTTTCAAAGTAGAGAGGGATCCTGTTTCAATACTGAACATTGAAAATGAATTTAAAATAGCACCCACTTTAAGTCTGGGTTTGTATGAAACAGCAAAGAGAAGTGATGGATCGGGACTCTTCCGCAAGACAAGGTCGTTCGTTCAGACTCGGATAAAAAAGCGAAAACAAGAAACCTTGTATTGATATTTGGCTAGATAAACGACTTTTAACGAGTTTCTCAAAAGGGAACATAATCCTAGGCTTCTGGCCCTTTGTGGGCAAAAGTTCTTACAGCTTCTGCTATGTATGTCGATTGTTTCTACAACTTTGAAACGCGATTACTTGGAAACCTCTGGACAAAAAGCAACAAAGTAATAACTAATGTAAAGATAATTGAACGCCTTTTAAAACGATGTGCCACTTGACCCCCCTTCCCATTTAATATTCTAAGGGATACCTCTACCTGCCCTGGGGGGTTTAAACAAGGAGGCTAAAAATATTCCGTTTAAGGAATTTTAAAGTATCCCCTTTACCTACAAATAAAATTGACGGGTCTTTCCGATTTGTCATATTTTCAACTGCAAGAAAGATATTAAGCTTGGAAAGTTTCGGAATTGACACCCTGTATATGCATAGCTGTCTTGACCAATTTATTTACGTATACGGAAAAAGCATTTCCTATTGATGGGTTTCAAAGAAGTCGAAAGTGAGGGCAAGCTTGGCCCTTATCCATATATTCAAATTACTTGGGGAAAGGATACGCTAAAGATGAAAGTGGGTCACAATTTTTACGGTTATCCATTTCGTATTATGGGAAGCTTTTCTATTACTGCTTATCTACTTCTTTGCATAGCTTCTGATCTTACTTCTAAGCCTTTTCAGTATAAAAATTTCCACTTGAACCCCTGGTTTTACGTTTGAGAATTTTTTTTTCTAGTATTAAAGAAGTTAGTTTTAAAACTGAGACACATATTTGCGTTTTTAGGGTCAATGCTCACCAACTGGGGTTTGAGGCAATTTTTCGCATGGATTTGTAGGTAATGTAAACTTATTCCAGCTACTCTCTCAACGAGGGCTATTGCAATATCAATTTTATGAGCGCAAAAGGTTCAGGAGAAAGGAAAGTGTCAGATTTGCTTGGCAATGAATATCGAATGCGTGCCAAACAATGTCTTGAGGTGTAGCTCGTAGCAGAAATCGCGGGAGGGATGTAAATTGACTGTTTATAACACATGAATGCAAAAATCTTTCGAGGATCATGTAGTTTCACAATGAGGGCGTTAGTCCCTAGTTGTGCTCGCGTTGTTAACATAAATTTATGAAATGTCGTGTCGGTAGATCTGTACTTATATATATTTTTTTCTCGTACTCTTTAAGTCAGCCATATAGCCCCTTAAAAGGATTGAGGCAAATTTTGAATCACCCTATTTTAATAAGCAAATCTCACAAACTTCTTGAAACATAAGTATACTTGAAAAACGTAATAAATCTGATTTAATAAACTTATTGAACGCAGGGAAGTGCCTAAAACACCCAATTTTCTAAATAGCTCCTGAGGGAAATAAACAGCTCCCGTTGAATATCTTTTACAACATTTTGGTGACCCAAGCCCTTAAAATAACACGTAAATATTTTGATGGGTTTCGTCCAGAACGCGTACGAAGCTGTTTTTGTTGATTTTTACTACTCACATAAGTTTTTAGGTGAATTTATTAGTGTAATATATATTATAAGTACCTGGAAACGTTATTTCCTTGAATTCGCTTAATCCACATATGTCACGCATGAACATTTTTGTATTCCGAATGCATCTAATGAGCTGAATATTTCATATAGCGTTTTGTACTAATTTTCCGTTATTGTTGAAGCATTATATTCTTTGACATAATGTTTCGAATAACATTTTCTCGAAACATATTACTTGTACTTAAAGTCAAAACATCAACTCATGGCGAGGTTGGATCTCTTCCGGTGTTTATAATAAAATGACCGAAAAATTCACGTTTTTGTTTATACATATTTATATATATATGCACCAAATAAGTACCGAGTAACTGATACATTCCTACCACGTATGTAAGATACACAAAAAATAAGGGCACAGTCATCCTCTACTGAACGACCCGTACAAATTTAGTAGGAGTTAATTAACTAAATGCGAGAAGCTGCTCGAGAACAGTGCACAATAAAGTGATTACACAGACACAAACGACCGTTTATTTGTGTACACATCAATTCGAGGTTATGGTGACAATAAAGAAGAATTTATCGTTGACAATATTGACATTTCTGCAGAAAAATTAGATTGCTACAATTAATGAATCCTGTTGAGTTTGCCGTTTATCCTTACATATTTTCTTGTTACTCTCTGTGTTTTTCCATGGTTACCGGAGTTTTTAATAGCAGGTAATTACCTACGTAATGTTAATTAAGCAGATTACCTTGTAATACATTGTTGTCGTCTTTCTGATATAGTTTTTTGCAAATTTCTCAGTTTTTAATAACAACTTTCTGTATTCCTAAATTCGTAAAGCACCCCCAGAGGAATGACGCTAATTTTGAATCACCTTGTATATCAAAAACGGTTGAGGTAGGTAAATACTACAGCTAATAAGTTTGCTATAAGACGATCGATAATCAGTATTTATTAGCACTAGATAAATACTAATTAAAGCTGGGAGTTTGTTAGTTCAATACAGTCGCAAACTCCAAACAAAACATGGCGTTAGAAGCGAGTGCATTAAAACATCGATCGGTAACCTTAACAGCTCACTAATTGTTCCCCTGGTAAGTAATCTGTCCGCAAAGTACTTCGTATTAAAAATCATTAGTGCTGATGCAAAGTACCAATTCGTAGGCTTGATAAACCCTAAATTATTCATAGAATAATATGACCACAATCAAGTCAGTGTTTAGTAAAATAAGCGTGAATTTCATATTTAAATTAGAAGCAAATGGGTTTATGGTATCGCACAGCGGCAACTTCCATTTGTTCGAATTACGATGACAACTTACGTGAACACAATTTTCTACTATCGCAATAAATGTGGTGAATCCCAAAAGGGTTGCGCGACAGAAATTCCAAGTGAACTTTTTGGATAATATTTAATGACACAAAAGTTGATTAAAAGCGAAAGAAAAACGAGTTGTGAAAAACAAGATACAGATTGTCTAGTACTGGTCGCTATCTATATAAAACACTTTTCCTTTTAGATATTGTCTAGGTACCGATAAGCTCGAAATCTCCTTTTCCGGATTCTCGGCATTCGCCAAATTGAGTCTCTGCGCTCTTCTCATTTTTATCCTGCGAAATAGAAAGATTTTCCAGATAAATTGAGTATAATGCTGTTATTAATTTTTTGTGCTTCCGGCATCTAGAAACGCCAATTCGTTTTATTAAAGTCAATGATCTGAAATAAGCTCAAGGATATATTAATTTTTTTCCAGTAAGGTGTAGGTAGCTTAGAAAATAGGCATAGTTTTTGCGCCATATTCACATCAAGAAATTTATTATGTCAAAATGTATCAAATATTGTAGGATTACTTTCCAGATGTCTGGATTCTGAATATTAACTATTTTTTTACAACTAGTGCTGTTTTTATGAAAGCTTTTCAAAATATTTTTTTAGTCTCACTCTAATCTCATTATCAAATTATTTTATTATCGTCTGCAAAACAACAATATATAAACTAATATAATATAACAGTGTGGATAAGAGACAACACTTCTCGACTAACTGAAAAATAAATTAGGTGTGAAATAATTAATCAGAAATCCGCGTTGGCAAATGTAGATATTAAATAATGCAAATACAGTAAAATGAAAAAAACTGTGGGTTTGTGTTATACAATAAATGGAGTCTTACCAGGTACTTCTCAACTCATTTATATTGAATACGTAGTCATTAAGCTTCTTCAATTCGTTATCGCATTTCTTTTCGATATCCCGCAGGTACGTTTTATTCATCAAAATTGCCGGTTCACTCCTATTGCTTTGCCGTTCTGATTTATGTGCAAAAAGCTTGAAATTATAAAAAACTCAATGACAGTAAATTCGTGTTGTACCTTTAAAGTTGATTTAATGGACCTTGAAAATATAACAAAAAATGTTTTGCCTGACTAAATGTGAACACTAAATGTGAAAAATTGTGTTTTCTTGCTGCTATTCATTGGCCTATTAGCTCAAGCACTTCAACAGGTAGGTATATTTTTCTAATTAGCATTACGGTTATCAACAAGCGACGCTTTCAATATTATTAAATGTACAAGCAGGTCAGTAACCAAAAATAATAAAATGGAATATTTTCTCACAGCCACTGTTTTATTTATCTCTAAACGGAAAATTGTGCCCTGGCAAATCAACTTTTTGGGCTGCCATTAGCAGTATTCATTACATCTGGTTTTAGGTAACTAATGTTTAGACCGGAGCGAAACTTTTGGACAAAAGTATAAAATTGACTTTGCCAAGATTTCTCAATGAGTGAAAAGAACGTTTTTTGGTGCTAAGACAAAAAGGCGCAACATCATCTAACAATTAGCGAGGATAATCGGATAGCAAATTCGAGCAAAATTAAACATAATTTTTGTCAGGCGAGTCATAAAAGCAACGACAAACCATGTTCAGAATGTAACTTGTGAAAATATAGCTTTCCACGATGCTTTCTGTTCAAAATCAAACAAAACCTTGAATAACTTCCACATTCGCTCGTTTCCTAAAACCATTTCATATAACTCGCTCAATAAGAAAGGAATGTTGATACTCTGGCAAAAACGATAAGCAGTTTTTAATGTCTCAGAGACAAAAACATCGGCTCAAACAGTTATCAACGAAAGCACACGAAAACGGAAAATACAGGGATCGGCAGGATATTATCGTAAAGCTCACAAGTAAATAATATATCTTCTTAATTCAAGACAAAAAAGGTCGGTTAGCGCGTTTACTATCGCCCCTCTATGTCCGCAAACGAAAACTCAACAAAGCAAAACATCAAATCTCAAAGTGGGACCACTGACATCAAGATGCCTGTCTTTAAGAATAATTGATAAAAGGAAAAATTTTATCACATGAGTTCCATCAATTTATACGAAGTTTCTTAGAGCAAAAATTGTAGAAGAACCATGGTACCTGTAAGTTTAACGGTTCTAAAACATAACTGAAAAACAGACGATTTCTGTCCATAATAAWCAAATAYAAAACCTGTTACTTTTTGACACGACAAACTTTTAATTTAAGTTCATGTTTATTAAAAACTTTTCTCATAACCTTTGTTCTTACGACTATTATCAATTATTCGTGGAAATGATTCACTTAACATCTCAATTCAAATAAAAAAATCAAGCAGTATTTCATCATCATATTTTGTCAAAAAGTTAATTTTATAATTTTTCGCTGACTAGACCCCATGCTTGCCAAGAATGAAGAAAAGCATCAGAAAGTAATGTTTTTACGCTTTTGATTAAAAACTTTAAGTTTTGTAAACGGTTTTTGAGAAAACCTTAATGATTTTCGAACAAAACGGGAGAAATGTATTTTCGTTTTCGTCCCGAATTCGACCCTGAAAAAAGTTTTTGTAAAATTCCTACAAAGCTCGAAATTTATATGTAATTTTTCGCGTAAAAGAATTCCAGATTGTCAGTATTTCTAAGTGAAACTCTTCAAAATAGATCGTTTTTGAGTAGAAAGTAAAGCAAAAAAAATCAGTCAAAAAACTGAAAGACCACAGTTGTTAAAGTGTGCTCTTCAAAAATGCAAATGTACTTAAATAGACGCTACTATCTTGCTTGTGAAGTAACCACTTTAAATCGATCAAATCTTCGATATAATAAGACTTTTTCGATATTCTCAAGTGAGGAAACAAACGATCTTCTAGCGAATGTGGCGATGTTTGATCGTCCTGTTTTATACGAGAGATTAAGGACATTTGGAAGAGCTCGCTTGGGTTAGGTATTTGTTGCTTGCTTGAGTCAAAGTTCGCCAATTTTATACATAATTGTTTCCCTTTAGTATAAAAGCCTGACAGTAAATGTGTGGCGCTTGAAGCCTTCAAACAAGAAAAACAACCTCAAAGAATCCTCAACCAACCGAACCCTTCATTTCACAACATTCTTCGCGTTAATACAAAGTTTTCCTACTATGGGCTGAACTATCCAAGTTAGAAATTGTCCCGTGGAAGCACTCAACTCAAGGCAAATATGCTATGAAAAAAAAAATGCGCGAATTCATTGGCGCATTTGAAAAAACTGGGTTTCTTTACGAGACCAGAGACTGGAATGTTCACATCTAAAAAAAGTCATCAATATTTTTTCTGAGAAACGTTTTACTACTTTGTTCAAACAATTTAAAAAAGTCATCTAGAAAGTCGACGAGTTTTCCTGCAAAAAATCTCTTAATTTTCTCTTAATAATGATCTCTTAATTTTGTTGCATAAAAGATTGCCAGTATTTTGCCAGTTTCCAAGAGTTTTCCAAATATTGTATTATTATAAACTTTCGCTGATTTTGTTCGTTTTTTGATTAAAAATTATTTGCTTTCTGTCCCAAATTTGAAGCTCGAAACGGGTTTCAAAACTTTTTGCAAAGCGACGAAGGAGGCAAGTGTTTTAGCAAAAATTTATTTGATAATTTTTCTCAGAAAATGCCTTTAGATGGTCAGTATTTTAACGCAAAGCGTTTGAGAGCATTTAAATTTTGCAAATTTAAAAGGCACATAAATTCGCAGATTTAGTCCTAATTCAAGAATTGTCCGGAATCGTTTCCTACTTTCTCCCAGTAATCTTGTAGATACATCAAAATAAAAACAATTTTGGCTACTTTTGAGCTACCTATAAACGACAGGATTTAAGCTTTGCTATAAAATTGCCGAGCCATAAAAATTAAATAAAAGTTGAAGCGATTGCTCCAACGCCGGCGATGTTAAGGATGCGTATCCGACATATGAAGGACTCATCCCTGCTAAGGGCGGTTTCCGAGAGCGCCGCAAGATTTATAAGACTAAGAGCCTTAGGGAATTATCTAAGGTTTGTAAAGGACGAAAAGTAGGTATCGCGTTTCGCACGGTATTATTATCCGGTAAATGTTTTCTTCATCAATAAAGGAAAATTGTATATTTTGTGTATTGCTACGATCGAAACGATTTGAAATGTTTGCAAGAGCGAATATAAAAATTGTTACCTGATAGTCGGATTGTTTGAATCCACAGGATTGACGGTCTGCTTGTTCCTGCTGTTGCTTTGCTAATAGCGCTTTTTCTAGATAGAGTTTTTCTAGATAGAGTTTTTCTTTCAGCAATGTTAAATCGGATCGCATTCCATTCAGTTTTTCTTTTAAGTTTCCATTGTCGCCGCTGTTGCGTAAGCAATATGTATAATCCATTTAAACGAGAATTTTGTAAAAACTTCTAAAAGTATTGAAAGTGCCAAAGTCGTATGCCAACTGTGTCACTATCTTTCATTCACTGCCCCAACATGGTACCTTCTGGTCCCAGATCGAAGGTGTTGGCAGCAGGAAAATGAAAGGTTAGCATCTATTTAAGAATAAACAGGTGTGGCTAACAATGGCATTGACAAAATAACACTGTCTTCTTTTTTCCATTCTTAATTATTTTTGTTGGAAAATTTCTTGCGTTCGAATCCAAAATAATACTAAATCGTAATTTTTATTAGCACATGGCCAGCACAAATACTCCTAACACTCCTCATTGCTTAACTCGTTTTAACCCCA
>NW_026018916.1:6641986-6643564 GCF_020466585.1 Dendroctonus ponderosae
TAAATAACATATCAACAATAACATAAAACAAAGGCATATTATTTATAACAAATGTTCGAAATGTTGACCGTCCATTTCCAGGTACTTGTAAATTCTTTGTTCAAAACCACTGCTAACTCTGGACGACATTTGCGGAGTTACAGTTTTAAAAGCGTCTCTTATGCGTGTTTTCATATCGTGTGAAGTTGTCAGAAGCGTATGGTAGACAATTCCTTTTATGTACCCCCACAAAAAGAAATCTAGTGGAGTTAAGTCCGGAGATCTGGGAGGCCAATTTTGAAACCCATTTCTGCCAAGCCACCTGCTTTGAAAGTTGGCATTTAAAAATTGCCGAACTTCGCAGTGCTAATGAGGCGGAGCTCCATTGAAAGGAACTTCTTCTTTCTAACAATATTGAGAGACGGTTTATTAGAAACTGGAGAAACATCAAACCATTTAGATGTCCTTCAAAAAAATAGGGTCCAATTAAATATTGGCCCAGTATTCCACCCCACACATTAACTGACTACCTATTTTCATTTTTCATGACCCTGTATGCGCGCGAATTCGTATCAGAATAATAATCAAAGTTGTGTCTATTCACGAGACCATTGTTATGAAAAGTACATTCATCACTAAATAACACATTTTCGAAAAAATTTTCGTTTTCTGCCACTTTATCTAACACCCACATGCAAAACTCAGTTCGGTTTTCAAAGTCATTTCCATCAAGTTCTTGGCAAAGCTGAATTTTATAATGATAAAAGTTGTTGTTATAAGGATGAAAGCTTTTTGATAATTCTGGAAATACTATTAATAATGATTGACTAATGTTAGTACTTTTGGATATTAGATTTTGACCAACATTGGGATTTTTTTTATAATTGACACTCCCAGTTTCCTCAAATTGGTGTAATAAGCGCTTGAAAACTGTTGGCTTAGGATCATTTCTTTCAGGAAACTTTTGAACATAAACTCGAGAAGCCAATAAACAATTTTTATGAGATTCTCTAAGGGTGAAAATCATGTCAATACGCTCTTCTCTTGGACAATTCTTCATTTTCACTTAGCAACACTATAATAATATCAAAATAACGACCAACACGTCTACAATTACTAAAAACAATACCACTCTAGCTATCAAAAAGAGACTTTGCAGTCTAAACTGAAAAATAAAATAAATGATTTGACATGTGTAAATGGCATAGGCAACTTAGATCCATTGGAACCTTAAATTAAACAACACCAAATGGTGCACAGAACGACTATTTGACGTATTTTGTAAAAAGGCGAAAACTTAGCTATTAACATCAATACCATTCGATAGGTAATTAAAAATTGCATTTCACGGTAAGTTAAAAAATATGGAGTTGTATTTAAATTAATCAAGTTAGAGCCACTTAAAGTTCTTATTTGATTAGATTAGATTTGTGGAAACCCTGTATAACATGGTAAGTTTATTATCATTGGGATATAAGATATTATATCTTGTTACACTTCTCTATAAATTACACTTACATAACTTAAATACTTCTAAAGTATTTGAGACGTGAAAATTAGATTAGATTTTGATTAAATTCGTATTATTTAAAAAACCTT
>NW_026018916.1:6644563-6648319 GCF_020466585.1 Dendroctonus ponderosae
GCAAGCTGTACAGGCTAAGACGAAACATCCAGAGATAGACTTTTGACGCCATTCCTTGGAACTAGTGGGTTTTTCGCGTTTCTAGGTCGTAAAATGAAATTTCTTCCTGACGTTTCGCCAGCCCGAGTGGTTTACATCTTCAGAGATGGTTTGCTTAAACCCTTACACTGTTCAGAACAGTGTCGGTGTAACAACGCGGTCAGGTAGGACCACCTTTGCACTCAGGATTGGAAGATCCGGACGCTTTGCGGTTCCTATCTTGTACATAACGGCACCGTAACGCATTCCAACCGATTCACACCGCGTGATAAGAAGTTACCACTTCAAAACACATTTGTTTTGTTGTCTCTTATAATCGCTAAAAGCTTGATCGTAAATTAATGAAAAAAACTGCATTCAACTCCTGATGTGCTTCCTATACTCTTTTCGTTCTAGGCCACTTCAACTAGTCCACATTGATAGCCAAAAATGCCGAAATTAATTTAAAGAACCTTTATCTGAGAAACCAACGGGAAATTAAAGTTCATCTGAGAACAATGTATTTATTTCGGAGTGAATAGTCCGCCTGCAGGAAAATGGCTCTATTGTTCGAATTTGGAGATGTTGACTATATTAACGCTATTAGCAGACTGAAGGGCGAATATTTCTGATGTTTATACATGACTACGTTTTAGAGAGCAAACTTACTGCAAAGCGATAATGTCGACAACAGCATACGAAATACTTAGTTAATTAAATATTGGTGTTTCTCGAGATTAACACATTACATCAACCGTGCTTCGTCGACACTAAATTAATTATTAGCGGCACGTTAAGCTTTCAGCTATTTTGATGTTTATTGATAAACTGTGCGTTAACTAAATTAATTTAAGGCTTCACTGCTAGTCAATTTATGTAATCTGAAATCAAGTCTGGTTTTACAATGATGCATTAATTTATATAATTTTTTTTCTGTTTCAGAACTTGAAGAACCAGATTATGACCACCAACCTATGGGTGGAGCAGGTAAGATTATATTTTTCCTATACTAGTGTAACGCAACAGTAATTTGTTGTCTGAGATCTGTGAGTTGCTTTATTGGATAAACATATCTTTATTAATATTTACAATGCCGGATTTACTCAATTTAATTCGTAATGAGATATTTCCATTTGAGGCACTTGTCTAGCTCCTCCATAGAGCTGCATTCAACCAATTGCTATATTAGACCCTTTCTTAATTACTGCTAAAAGTACTCTTTTAATTTTGAGCATTGAAAGCCTCTACTTGCGTGTAATTCGTTTTTTCTAAGTAAGTTTTTTTTTCTAATTTTTCCGGTTTTGTTCGAAGAATCTGAGAAAATATAATACTTGGGATTGCATGAGAATCTTCGAAACCGTAAGAGATAAGAGCTCGGCTAAATTAAGAAACATATGAATCACGGCTTTAACCACAGCCTTCTGTGTACCTTAACTTATTGGAAATCGAATTAGAAGAAAGTTTGGATATTCTTCCACGAGAAAATATAGGTGTCAACAAAACGGGGCTCCTGCGCACAATGTCAGACAAGTTCGAGATGACCTGTCTCAATTTCCAGGAAGATGGATAGGAACTTATGGTGACGTTTCCTGGCCAGCCCGATCGCCAGACTTGAACCCATTCAATTTCTTCTGTTGGGGTTACATTAACAACCAACTTAACAAGTTTACGTTCAACACTTTGACACTGAAGATCAATTTTTGAGAACAGCTACTGACGCATTAAGAGCCATAATTCCAAATCTAGTATCCAGATTCAAAGGTTAGAAGAGCGTACGTGTGTTTAGAAAATAATGGTTATCTTTTTGGACAATTATTACAAACCCTAACAGGGGGCTGAACGCTAGCTTTATAAACGATGTGTTTCTTCTCGGTCTTCCCCTTTCCCATCTCTAGTCTGTGGCGCATCGGTGTTACCAAAAGATATCTTACTGCTGATTAGATAAAAAACTTCCCGAAAAATTCAAACCCATTGTAAAGAATTTTGAACTAATCCTAATATTGTTTATGATTTTAGTCTTGGTACGACTACAAACTGAGATGGGAACCGAAGGAATACGGAGGTGTTCACATGCTCCACGTTCCGTCGGACCACATTTGGAGGCCGGACATCGTATTGTATAATAAGTAAGTATTGCCATAATTATAACATTCCTAGTTTCTATGATTGTGTGCAAACTTTATCGCCAGTGCAGTTGTACTCATGTCTTCAGTGGAACAGCTTGTCTCATTTTCAGTCATCTTTCGCCACTTTTCATGACTCCATGTCCTTTTAGATTACAATCATCACGACTACAAAATTCCCGTCACAAGGTGTGTCAATTAAAAAATTTTTATATGGAAATGTGTAAATGCCTTTAACATTAATTCCCTTAGAGAGCGCACCTATTGCAAAATTCGTTGACAAAAATAGAAAATATGTAATTTCGTTTCGGCACACCTTGTTAAATCCTACATCAATCAATTATTTATGTACCAGATATATAAAATGCTACAGCTCAAAGACAAGCTACTTTTATAGCGGTCTACAGTACACATTTAATTCGACCGTTATTCGCAAAATATCGAACTAGTCCATTATTTATCATAAATTGATCTTTCTTAAAACTTTTCTGTGTGATCGAAGCAAAGTTGACAAATTCTTGTTCATTGTAATTAGAAGCACAAGGGAGTTTTGCATACTTAATTCAGCTCCAATCGTTACACAGAAAAGTCGGAATTGTTTAACAGAACTGATTTGAATTGTACTTATAAACTTATCGATTCTTCAATAGATAAAGATTCAATAGAAGTTTGAATGCCCATCTTTTACAGCCCTTAATATTATTTTGTCTGTTAAAGTTTGAATTAATTTAGATATAGAATAAATATAGAAAAGATAAAATGCAGGTCTCATCTTTGGAATTTCGCATTCCCAAACACCCACCGTTTAAACTGATACAAATCTTATTACAAGTTGCAAGGATAGGAAAATTTCGTGCCAAACAAAATCATGTTTTGACACATGAAATATTACAAATCACCAGACTGCACGAAAAAATGTTTTCTTTTTGTAAATTGTTCTCGTTTTATTCGGAGCTCATTTAAAAGTATTTTTGAAAAAATGGTACACTACATTTAAATAACTAATGAAATAACACAGAGGGATCAAGACGGCCACTTTTCACACAGATTATAAAGAAACACATGAAATCCGTTTTTCGAGCTCCTCACAGTCAAAACGTAGTGGTCTTTAAAAAACTAAAGTAAACTTTCGTCTAAAGCTAAGTACTATTTTTTTATTTTTCTATTTTCAACTATCARCGWMCATTGGTTGGTTGGTTCAAGCTTAAAGTCCARGCATTGATTTACTTCGATCGATTGATTTTGACGATTTGATAAGTGACGTTGCCAGATAAAARCGAAGAATTTTTTTTCATTGTATAACARTTTGTAAATCACTATTAAGTTTAAGAATTATTAAGTTTTTTTTAATGTTTAAATCGCATTTAATTAACTAGTTTTGATCAGGACGCYTATGTAAAAATAAACTTGGAATTGCCTACATGTGTTAGCAATTTTTCGCCTTAGGGTGAATGGAAACAAAGCCATAAATGTGAATCAAGCAACGGAATGCAGATCAAATACAGCAGATGTAAGATCTTGCGTTTGTACAGTGGAATTTGTAAAATAAATTAATTAAATGCGATAAAAAATCCAGAATAATCATTTTATTATGTCATATACAGGGTGATTAAAA